>NW_025533469.1:197500-202500 GCF_020615455.1 Coregonus clupeaformis
TATAACGTTGATATCATGGATGGTCAGTCCTTGCATCCATAGCTCTGTCTATACATTGAGAGAGGATACATTTATCCAGCTCCATCCCTCAGCTTTTTACCGAAACGGGTGTGGAGTAGCTTTGTTATTGTTTCAATTGCTGATTGCCGCGTTAAGTTTGGGATTGAAGGGAAACTAGACTGACCTGGGTCTAATATCTGTTTTAGACCAGCCAGATTGCTCAAGATTGATTTCTAAACTGGACGTCTGTCCATGTCATGAGGAAGTCAGGAAATGCCTTAAAAACCGACCACTAGCGGCAACAGTGAGCGTTATTACCACCAAGTAGACTTGGGTTTTGCTAAGGTTATGTAATCCCATGACTCTGGATGAAAAGGTTGCGTGTTCAATCCCAGTTGCAGACACTCATTATTTTTAAAAATATTTTTTTACCCTACCCCAAACCTTAACCCTTAACCTTGACCCTTAACTTTTAAATTTGACGTTTGGAGCAACTTCTAAATTTGACGTTTGGAGCAACTTCGAAATTTTAAGTTTAGAGAAAAGTGCAAAAATGTCTAATTCTGCAGTGAGACTGTGAGAGCTCATTGTGACACCTGGGTAGGAAGGCTCAGGAAGGCAAAGGGAATGTCTCAGATAAAAATGCTTTAGGCATTAATTCTGACTGGTTAAGGTAAGGGTTAAGGATTTGGGATAGGTTTAAACTAGCACTGAGATTGAACTCGCGATCCTCGAAGCCATAGCTCGCGGCTTAACACCGTAGCAAGCTGCGAACCTACTAGATAGAAAATAGATGTTTGCCCCTAGTGGACAGTATTGAAGGCATCTCCTGGCATCCTGGGGACCTGGACAAACGGTTAATACTGCAGTGGATCTGGTGTGACCTGGCTGCTCAACTAAAGAGGTCAGATGGTCTACATCGTATATATTTAGATCTAAACGTTTCATAACATCATACTGCCCTAGCAGGGAAGAGAGGAAGAGGAGGGGGAGGAGGAGGAGGAGGAAGAGGGGGAGGAGGAGGAGGAGGAAGAAAAATAAGAATATTAGGAAGAGGAGGAAGAGGAGGAGGAAGATGAAGAATATTAGGAAGAGGAGGAAGAGGGGGAGGAGGAGGAGGAGGAGGAGGAGGAGGAGGAAGAAGAATATTAGGAAGAGGAGGAAGAGGGGGAGGAGGAGGAGGAGGAGAAGAGGGGGGAGGAGGAGGAGGAAGAACATTAGGGAAGAGGAGGAGGGAGGAGGAGGAGGGAGGAGGAGGAGGAGGAGGAAGATGAAAAATATTAGGAAGAGGAGGAAGAGCAGGAGGAGGAGGAGGAGGAAGAATACTAGGAAGAGGATGCAGAGGAGGAGGAGGAGGAGGAGGAGGAGGAGGGGCAGGAGAGAGAAGAGGGTAAAAGGCATTAGTCCCCGTCCAGTGCCGATGACTCATCCACAACACCAGAGTCGCTTAGTGATTACATCATCACTACTGTGACATCAAGACCCAAACTGACGATGGCTTTAACAGCTCATGGCTCCAGCGTTGTGTGTGTGTGTGTGTGTGTGTGTGTGTGTGTGTGTGTGTGTGTGTGTGTGTGTGTGTGTGTGTCTGTGTGTGTGTGTGTGTGTGTGTGTGTGTGTGTGTGTGTGTCTGTGTGTGTGTGTGTGTGTGTGTGTCTGTGTGTGTGTGTGTGTGTGTGTGTGTGTGTGTGTGTGTGTGTGTGTGTGTGTGTGTGTGTGTGTGTGTGTGTGTGTGTGTGTGTGTGTGTGTGTGTGTGAGTGTGTGTAAGACATTAGCATTCTATAAAAGCCCCCAGGGTTCCTTCTCTGTCCAGTATAAATATAAACATATAAACATTTAAACACATAAACACACGATCAACACGTGGCACAGATGCTTGATGTCTGCAGGCTTGCAGTGAGGAGCCGGGTGGTGTCCATAGGCAGTGACTGGAGCAGAATGAACCGAGTGTAATGGTGAATGTAACGTGTTAACTTGAAAGCATAAAGCCAGAATGAAATTGCCCCGAAAATGATTAAATGAGAAAACTAGAAAATTAATGTGTTGATATATGTACTTGGCCAATCCTGTGTTAACACAATGTATTGTGATGATAGTCGGCCAGGCCTGTGTTAACACAATGTATTGTGATGATAGTTGGCCAATCCTGTGTTAACACAATGTATTGTGATGATAGTTGGCCAATCCTGTGTTAACACAATGTATTGTGATGATAGTTGGCCAATCCTGTGTTAACACAATGTATTGTGATGATAGTCGGCCAAGCCTGTGTTAACACAATGTATTGTGATGATAGTCGGCCAAGCCTGTGTTAACACAATGTATTGTGATGATAGTTGGCCAAGCCTGTGTTAACACAATGTATTGTGATGATAGTTGGCCAAGCCTGTGTTAACACGATGTATTGTGATGATAGTTGGCCAATCCCACGTTAACACAATGTTTTGTGATGATAGTTGGCCAATCTACGTTAACACAATGTATTGTGATGATAGTTGACCAATCCTGTGTTAACACAATGTATTGTGATGATAGTTGGTCAATCCTGTGTTAACACGATGTATTTTGATGATAGTTGGCCAAGCCTGTGTTAACACGATGTATTGTGAGGATAGTTGGCCAATCCTGTGTTAACATGATGTATTTTGATGATAGTTGGCCAAGCCTGTGTTAACACGATGTATTGTGATGATAGTTGGCCAATCCTACGTTAACACAATGTATTGTGATGATAGTTGGCCAATCCTACGTTAACACAATGTATTGTGATGATAGTTGGCAATCCAGTGTTAACACAATGTATTGTGATGATAGTTGGCCAATCCTGTGTTAACACGATGTATTTTGATGATAGTTGGTCAAGCCTGTGTTAACACGATGTATTGTGAGGATAGTTGGCCAATCCTGTGTTAGCATGATGTATTTTGATGATAGTTGCCAAGCCTGTGTTAACCGCGATGTATTGTGATGATAGTTGGCCAATCCTACGTTAACACAATGTATTGTGATGATAGTTGGCCAATCCTACGTTAACACAATGTATTGTGATGATAGTTGGCCAATCCTGTGTTAACACAATGTATTGTGATGATATTTGGCCAAGCCTGTGTTAACACGATGTATTGTGAGGATAGTTGGCCAATCCTGTGTTAACACTATGTATTTTGATGATAGTTGGCCAAGCCTGTTTTAACACAATGTATTGTGATGATAGTTGGCCAATCCTACGTTAACACAATGTATTGTGATGATAGTTCGCCAATCCTACGTTAACATAGATGTATTGTGATGATAGTTGGCCAATCCTACGTTAACACAATGTATTGTGATGATAGTTGGCCAATCCTACGTTAACACAATGTATTGTGATGATAGTTGGCCAATCCTGCGTTAACACAATGTATTGTGATGATAGTCGGCCAAGCCTGTGTTAACACAATGTATTGTGATGATAGTCGGCCAAGCCTGTGTTAACACAATGTATTGTGATGATAGTCAGCCAAGCCTGTGTTAACACAATGTATTGTGATGATAGTTGGCCAAGCCTGTGTTAACACGATGTATTGTGATGATAATCGGCCAATCCTATCGTTAACACAATGTATTGTGATGATAGTTGGCTATTAGGCAGTATGCCTGTAAGGCTGCAGGTACGGGTGTGGTTGGAGGCGTGGCCAGCCAATAAAGATGAAAGTCCCACCCAGTTGTCTACATTAATTAAAATGGTGGAAGCCCTCAAAGGCCCTGCCCATGATAATACGGGTTTTGGCCACTAGAGGGCTTCTATCATTCTCTATGACATCACCGTGTTCCATTGGATTATTTCTGTGTCCTTGGATTTGAACTTCCTTTCAAAGACTCAACGAGAGGTTCAGGTAGGACTAAAGTTTCCATTGTGAATTTGTTCTTTGGGTGATTCCTCACGAAGCTAGTAAAATAAAGAAGAACATGACTTTTTGGGGGATTTTCATGACATGTGATCCCATAGAAGGGTCCTTTTGGAGGAAGGATTGTCGACATGTATTTGACGTTTGTATCTTAAAGCAAATGTCACTGGTGTGACAATGAGCCTCCATTTCTTATCATGCATGCTTCTGCCTTTCTAATTAGTATGATTGATCCTGTAATTTCATTGGCTGACTGTCTCTGTGTTTGTTTGAGGGGGGTTGTTGTTGTTGTTGGGGGGCGGTATATTTAGTGAGGAACGTTCCAACTGGAATCTGTTCCAAAAAAAAACATTGTAAATAACAACATTGCAAAGAAAAAAAAACGTATAAGAAGTTCCATGGAATAATCCAGACAGTGGCTGAACGGGTCACTTTACATTTTCACTCACTACCTGTCCTGGACGTTTTATCCCACGTGGTTTCATTCTCCCAACATGCTTGTTAGCGTAGCTTTGCACCAGCTACTCGACTGGTTCATCTCTGTTCTCTTGGCAGCATCAGTAGAACCATAGTGTAAAATGTCCCTTGTCAAATTAAGAGTCCCCATGCTCTTGACTCTGGCCTAATGGTCTATAGTAAAACTCTCATTTGTTTCAGGTTGTATCTGTCTGAGTGCAGTTTTATACACTGGCTGCCTTCAGTTATAGAGATTAATCCTTCACTTTACATTTTTAATCATTTAGCAGACGCTCTTATCCAGAGCAACTTAGAGTTAGTGAGTGCATAAGGGAGGGAGAGAGAGGGGAGAAGGAGGGAGAGAGTAGAAGGGAGGGAGAGAGAGGGAGAAGGGAGGGAGAGAGAGGGGAGAAGGAGGGAGAGAGAGGGAGAAGGGGAGAGAGAGGAGAAGGAGGGAGAGAGAGGGGAGAAGGAGGGAGATAGTGAATAAGGGAGGGAGAGAGAGGGGAGAAGGAGGGAGAGAGAGGGGGAAGGAGGGGGGAGAGAGTGAATAAGGGAGGGAGAGAGAGGGGAGAGGAGGGAGAGAGAGAGGGGAGAAGGAGGGAGAGAGGGAGACGGAGGGAGAGAGAGAGGGAGAAGGGAGGGAGAGAGGGGAG
>NW_025533469.1:207500-390000 GCF_020615455.1 Coregonus clupeaformis
CATTTCATGGGCGGGATCTGTACCCAGGTGTCCCATGGGAAAAACCAGTGTCTTGACCATTAGACCAAGAGGTAATGCCCTCTTGAGCTGAGGTGACACTGATTTTGAAGTTGAAGGCAGGACTACCTCATTACCAGATCATGAGACAGACTCATGTTTTCCACACATGGGATAGTGTAAAAGGAACGTTGCCTGAAGCCGCATGCTAGAAGTGTTAGGAGGTGAAGTTAGAGAATTAGTCCAGTAACTGAAAGGTCACTGGTTTGAGTTCCTGAGCCAGACAACAAAACGCTGGGATTGGATCTGAACTGGCAGATCTGTGACCAACCCCTTCAGAAAGACTATTTATTTTTGTTCCCTGTAACATGGACTAATAAAGTTGTACTGTACTGTGCTGTGCTGCACTTTATTGAACAAAGAACCTGAGAGTCCAGCATGTCAGGGGATGGGGTGGGGGTGGGGGGTAGAGAGCAGCAGTGGGGGATGTGGGTAGCTAGTCCTTGATTGGCTGTAGACCTGGGAGCCACAACTGCCAAGAGAAATTCAATCCACCCCTTTTATCAGCCAAGCCAACATAATGTTTTACATACCCTTTTTGTGGAATGTTAATGTTTATATTTAAAATCAACACTGAGCTTTTAATGTTATAATCTGTTATTTATCAAATCGATAGTAAGATATTGAAACCAGTATACAATATGCACTAGAAATGGTTGTAATGAAAACCTGAGACACTCCTATAGACCTATGGAATTATGAGGAGGAAAATTATGTATTTCTGAAAGATATCAAGTAATATGAAGTCAATTCTTTGCGTGGGAAACTGCAGTCTGGTTTGTTTGTCTGAGTGAACAAAGCAGTTGGGGGAAAGGAATACATACAATGTTTCAATCTCCAACTGTCTTGTTTCAGACTCCTGTGAGAGAGAATATAGTAGACGGTTGCTGTCAAAAGTGATTGGTGTTTTCCCTGTGTCCTGTTTTTATGACCTTTTTAAGGACATCCTGTCCGACATTCTCTTCACTATTTAGGGTGTGCTTATGTAACTTGATAGTGCAGCTGTTTCTTTGAAGTAAAGCACGTTGATGAGGGAATATATGATCTATTATGCTGTGAGAGAAAGAGCACATATTTACCTGATTTGTTAAATATTAATAGTTAACAATGAATATGATGCTACAATAGTAGAGACATTTCTTAACTACCAATGCTGTGCTTTTGGTAAGGATGGTTCCCTCTAGCTCCCCTGCAGCTGGTCTGGGCGTGTAGTCAAGGACATGGGATAGAGATCAACTGGAGGAACAGGTAGACCTGGTAGCTCCCTGCAGCTGGTCTGGGCGTGTAGTCAAGGACATGGGATAGAGATCAACTGAGGAACAGGTAGACCTGGTAGCTCCCTGCAGCTGGTCTGGGCGTGTAGTCAAGGACATGGGATAGAGATCAACTGGAGGAACAGGTAGACCTGGTAGCTCCCTGCAGCTGGTCTGGGCGTGTAGTCAAGGACATGGGATAGAGATCAACTGGAGAGAACAGGTAGACCTGGTAGCTCCCTGAGCAGCTGGTCTGGGCGTGCAGTCAAGGACATGGGATAGAGATCAACTGGAGGAACAGGTAGACCTGGTAGCTCCCCTGCAGCTGGTCTGGGCGTGTAGTCAAGGACATGGGATAGAGATCAACTGGAGGAACAGGCAGACCTGGATTGTTTCAATTTCTCGTTGCTTCCACAGACACAAGAAGAAAACATGGTGGCTCCTGATCTGCCAGGGAGGGGCGTGCTTGGATGAAAAACAGAGATTGTTTTGGACAATTTGCAGAACTTATGAAGAGTTCTATACAAATCCTGTTGACTCTATATTAACTTCTGCCTGCAATTGCATAACTAAAGATATTTACATATACTCAGAAGCCGTTGTCTGTGGCATTTCTAAAGTTTAAAGTTTGTTTAAGAATAAGAGAATATCAGCACTGTGCAACGAACCCTCTACAACATGTTTGAAATAAAAAGTAATGGCCTGGTGATTGATGTGTATGTACTGACCTAGTTGAACTTAAAGTTTGGAAAAATGTGAAACAGTTGGGAATTTTTTTGCAGTGAACTTATGGAGCTGCTGTGTAGTGAGCTTGTGACCCCTTGTAGAATGAAAAAAGTAATTTCCGGGTAGGTCTGCCTGAGTATAAGTAAGTGTTGGACTTGTCCTGTAAACACTATGAGCGACGAAGAAACCTCAAGAGAGATCAACCACAGAAACTCCAGAAAACACGTCTCTGGACCAATTCTAGGTGTGTTGTCGTCCTTCATGTCTGGGCCACAAGGACAAAACCATCGATGCCATTCTTTGTGATGCACCTGATTGTTTTAACGGTGGGATTGATATCGAGTGGGAGGCCAAAGGACGATTCAACAGTGAAGATTTCACACACAGCTGTCTCAACAACCTTTTTCAGCCAAAACCGGGGAGTTTTCTCTCCTGCGTTTCGCATGAGGTAGTCGGCTTAAGATAAGACTTGCTCTATGTCAGATCTAAAAGGCCCTGAATGGAACATCCCTGCCTGGGTACGTACTGGAAGAGGAAGTCTGTGGGCCAGATGATTTGAAAGTCATACGAATCTCTTCAGTAGCGTAGAGTCCAGACTCCAAAGTGACAATTTTAGGTTGTTCTGAATTCAATAGCGCAAATGCCACCCAATCTGTTAGTTTGTATGTATTTTCAAACGCTTGCACAGAGGTCAACTATTTTGTGCCTGTCTTTAGCTTCAAGTGGCGAGATTGGTTTAAGGTGCTTGATATGATGAAACAAGTGCAACAGTTTTTCCACCATCGTGAACATTTACGAAGATGGTCCCTTTATAATAATTATAATAATTATACATTTAAACATGTATTGTTTAGTAAGGTGTAGTATTGTGTAATAATACAGTTTATGATCCATATAAAGGTTTAGTAGTAAACATTAGTGTCATAGTTTAATATTCAATATTGTTTAGTGAACTTTAATAACTTGTATATAAATGCTTCCATTTCTGTAGCAACATTTTAGAAGAAAATAAAAGGTTTGAAAGAAAATTGTATTTACCTTCAATGAATTACAGCTCTCTCTCTCTCTCTTTCTCTCTCTCTCTCTCTCTCTCTCTCTCTCTCTCTCTCTCTCTCTCTCTCTCTCTCTCTCTCTCTCTCTCTCTCTCTCTACACAACAGCCACTGGTTCTTTGAGTTGTGTGTGTGTGTGTGTGTGTGTGTGTGTGTGTGTGCGTGTGTGTGTGTGTGTGTGTGATGTGTGGTGTTTCTTTAAAACAACTGTTTTGTAAACCTGTTTACCCTTTTAGAAAGAGTTCTCAGCTATCCAATTTTAATGGTCAACAGTTTACTCATCTAGGGGGTCCCTACACACAAGGGGAACTCGTATGTACACATGGGTCCCCCAAGTGTCTTTTAAACTACTTTTTAAACCTGTTTAACCTTTAACCTTTTAAAAATAGCTCTCAGGGGGCGTCCGGGAAAGTGTCCCGGGGAGGCGTCCGAGGATGGAATGTCCAGTGGATGTCTCAGTCAATTAAAAACAAAAAAGGTAATTGTATTCTTAAAGATGTCCTGTTTTACTGCTGACCTTAATAGATCCATTTGACCCCATAAAAAAGAGCGTCAATGGGATGTCTCAGTCAACCAAGAAAAAAAAGACCCAGAGGACCAGAAGGCCTGAAGACATACATCTTAAAGAGACTCCTTGAATCATTTATTCCTGCGTGGAGCATTTTAAAAGGTGAGTTGAATTTTCTATATGATGAAGGCTTCTTATATCTAACTATATATATATATATATATATTATTTATGTTGTATAATATAAATGAATGTTTTTAATAATGTATTGTATAAAATGATATAGTATATAATGAATGAGATGTTGTGTTATTGATTTTTTTGAACGAGAATGGACTCTACCTACATATGTATATATCCTACTGTTTATACCAAACAAATGTCAATTTTATGTGACATGTCTCAGGGTGTCTCAGAACCCATGAAAATGCATGCCAAACCAAGTCTCTACTCAAGAGTGGACCACTGGCTCCACCTAGTGGATATACAGCTACATCACAGTTATAGAAAAATTACTAGTCAATTGATCATGTGTGTGTGCGTGTGTGTGTGTGTGCGTGCGTGCGTGTGTGTGTGTGTGTGTGTGTGTGTGTATCTAGAATGTTAGTATAATATTATATAAATATCTACCTACATATGTATTTATCCTACTGTTTTTACCAAACAAATTTCTATTTTATATGAAGTGTCTAATCAAGAGTGGACCACTGGCTCCACCTAGTGGATGTTCAGTTACATCACAGTTGTAGAAATAAATTACCCAGCACGATAGTATACTATTCTATATCCCTCTCTCAATGGATAACAATTCACTCAATGGATAACAATGGGTTTTTAAATATTTAACAGTATTTCAATATTTGGTTTTTGCAGACATTTTAAGACTGGATGACATACAATTTTCAGGTAATTAATATAATTATTTTATTTATTTGTTTTTTTTAAGGGGGTAGATCAGTTTAATATTGCAGATAGATTGTAACTTCCATCAATGTAATTGTCTGCATCACTTCCAGTCCCCCATGTTTTATATATATACACACACACATATTTACATTTACGTCATTTAGCAGACGCTCTTATCCAGAGTGAGTGCATACATTATTAATTTTTTTCTATACTGGCCCCCCATGGGAATCGAACCCACAACCCTGTCGTTGCAAACGCCATGCTCTACCAACTGAGCTACATCCCTGCCGGCCATTCCCTCCCCTACCCTGGACGACGCTGGGCCAATTGTGCGCCTCCCCATGGGTCTCCCGGTCGCGGCCGGCTACGACAGAGCCTGGATTTGAACCAGGATCTCTAGTAGACCACTGCGCCACTCAGGAGATAATACACATACACATACATATACACATATATACATATATATACATATATACACACATACAGTGAGGGAAAAAGGTATTTGATCCCCTGCTGATTTTGTGATTGACAGTTATTTTGTGTTTCTTCCATTTGCGAATAATCTCACCAACTGTTGTCACCTTCTCTGTGGTCCTCTGTAGCTCAGCTGGTAGAGCATGGCGCTTGTAACGCCAAGGTAGTGGGTTCGATCCCCGGGACCACCCATACACAAAATAAATAAATAAATGTATGCACGCATGACTGTAAGTCGCTTTGGATAAAAGCGTCTGCAAAATGGCATATTATATTATATTATTATTCTCACCAAGCTGCTTGGCGATGGTCTTGTAGCCCATTCCAGCCTTGTGTAGGTCTACAATCTTGTCCCTGACATCCTTGGAGAGCTCTTTGGTCTTGGCCATGGTGGAGAGTTTGGAATCTGATTGATTGATTGCTTCTGTGGACAGGTGTCTTTTATACAGGTAACAAACTGAGAATGTGTACTTCCTAATATAAAAGGCTTATCAGGACTGATAAGAAGACAGGATGAAGTAGCATGCTGTGTCTCAACTAACAATGTTATGCAGACTTTCTTTAGAAAAGGTGAAGGCTTCTCTGCCAGACCTACCAGGAGAATCTGTACATTTTCTGCGACTTGGAGACTATGTGGTGGTAAAGGATTAATGAAGTCATTGATGGACAACACCCAAGTGGGAAGGTTAGTAATAGGTGTTGATGGCTACCCTGATGGAGGGGCAAGTAAGAGAGAGAGATTCCTAGATCTATATGGACCATTGTAGGACTTTTCTAACGCAAAGGAGGAAGGTGGCACTGCTTCGGCGGAGCATTGTTTTGTTTTGTCTGTGTGTTTTTGCAGCAGAGACTATTGGTACGCTGACAGAAGGACACAACAACAGAGAGACGGTGATAAATGGAGAAGGACTCTGCATGATCAGAGAACTAGTGAAGGAAGAAGGTTCATGCATCATCACACAGTCTACACCAACGGAGGTATGGATAGAGGGGAGATTGAACAGGTATCAGGTCAACCGATGCTACAGATGGCTACGAGGAAACTGATGATCTGGAGATGATAGTAGGTATATACACTGCTTAAGTGATTGTATTGAGAATGCATTGAGATAATGATCTGTATTTATTTTCAGGATGAGGAAAGTCATAATTGAATTATGAATGTTTATAATGTATGTTAATATAAGTATACATTCTGAAAGTTGTAATGGGTGATTAAGTTGAGAGTTTTTTCATTTTCAGTGATAAGGATAAAGTGAATAAGGTTGAGTTAAGTAATTTGGTTGGTTATAATTTATAAGATTAATGAGTGATTTAAGTGAATTATTAGTATGTATAAGTATAGAAATGTTTTCTATAGATATTATGGGTTTAAACAGTGATACATTAAGGTCATGTCTTAGGATACATTTATATGATTTATTGAATAGACATTGTTGACTCATACTGTTTGAAACATGGAAGTTAAGGTGAGGATTGTGAATGAAATCATGAATATGTTGATTAATTGGGTTAAAGTATTAACATATTAGTAACAATATAGATTTGAAGTATGGGGTGATATTGATATGGATGTTTAGAGTGGTAAATATCTATGTTGATAGGAAAGTACTTAATTGGTTCCTATCATGGGGTTATGTACGGTGGCCGGGAAGTGCAAAGCAACATTACAAAGAATGAAACACTTTTACAAAGCTCGAGACAAATTTACATTTTGGAAAACAAATTTACATTTTGGAAAACAAATTTACATTTTGGAAAACAAATTTACATTTTAGAAAACAAATTTACATTTTAGAAAACAAATTTACATTTTAGAAAACAAATTAACAAGACGCAAAACACTTTTACCAGTCCCGAAACAAATTTACAAATTACAGATTCGTCACGGAAAGGGAATGTACCATATACCGGAAGTGACGAGCGTGGTCTTTTCGTGTTGTTGTCGTGGAGTTTATGGCGTCAAATAAGTTTATGGTGACCGCCCGAACATGGACTGCGGCCGAGGGATGTTTTGCCCGTTTTGTGGCAAACACATGAACAGCTTAACAGCGGTTTTGCTTTACGTGTGGTCGGTGTTTGGAGTTTTTAAAGGACGCGGACCGACGGAAACACCAGACATACTGCATCATTGCGTTCAATATTTTAACGAGGGTCACTCAGTACGCTGTAATCGTGGACATGATGTCAAGTCTACACGGTGTAAACATCAGCTTGAGGACTCTTAAAAGTAAACTGAACGAAGCCGGGTTGTACCGCAGAAAGGATTATTCCTCGCCAAACGCCGTGAGAAACGCCATCAGATTTGAACTTTGTGGACCTGGACAACTACTCAATGGGACCTAACTATATGTGGCACGCAGATGGTTATGACAAACTTAAGCCATTCGGTTTGGCCATTTCGGGATGCATAGATGGATTTTCACGTAAAGTATTGTGGCTTCAATGTGGACCAACAAATAATAACCCAACAGTGATTGCTCACTATTTCATGTCATGTGTGCGAAACCTCGTGTGTCATCCCCATGAGACTGAGGACTGATTGCGGCACTGAGAACGGCATAATGGCTGCAATTCAATGTACCCTACCCACCATCACAGTGACTACTACTCTGGAGCGTCCAGCCACATGTACGGCTCATCTATAAAAACAGCGTATTGAGTCCTGGTGGTCTATATTTAGAAAGGGAAGGTGAGTTGTCTTCATAAAGGGTCATTGCATCTTTTGGTCATTCGATTTTCTTCTCAGGAACGATTAATGAAAAAACGAGCACAATAATTATCAATACAAATTTGAAAGCAAATCACTGCCCGTCAGAAAAGTAGCTGTTCCTGAAAAAGAAAATCGAATGACCAAAAGATGCACAGACCATACATTTCATTATAACTAACCTTTATTATTTATAGTATAACTAAACATTTGTATCCATTTCTATAGGTCTCAGTTCTGGATGGAGTTATTTGCCGACCTTAGAGACGCCCGGATACTTCAACGGGAGTCATGAGCATCAATGCCTATTGAGATATTGCTTTGGTGATGTTATTCAGAAGGACTTGGATGAGTGTGTGAGACTGTGGAACAGCCACAGGATTCGGCCCTTCCAGAACAGCAGCATGTCCAGGAGGAGTGCCCAATGAACTCTACTACTTACCACACAGGTGATACATTGGTGATAATAAACAGATAAAAGCATTAATGTAACGTTTTAGCTTAAATGAAAATAAATGCAATTATGTATTCTATTTAACATAGGTTTGGCTCCAGAGACTACGGATTTCAAAGTGAACAAGCTGAACTGGATGCCCTTCCTGAGGCTAGCCTGTCAATGACTCCTTGTGGGGACCCAAACATGCAGTGGGAGTACTTGGACTTTGCCATGGAACACAATCAGTTACAGAAGCCAGACAACTGGGAGTCTGCATCCGAACTGTACATGAAACTAAAAGAAATGGCTCAGCTATGAAATGATCAAAAAGGGAGTTTTTTTTGTAGTGGTGGAATACTGCTGTCTGTCTGAACACAATATTTATGAATCTGTCACCCAAAGCTTAATTGTTTAAGTGTGAAGTAAATTAATCAAAAATAGTAATCAGTATTTATTACACTTTTGTAGTATTGAGAGTAATGGATCTAAAACATTTTCAAAATGTTTACTGTGAAAAGAACATGCTCACATACAGTAACATTATAAAAACAACTTTGGCAACTGCACTTTAAAAGTGCACCTTTAATAGGGTTGGGCATCAAGAACCAATTCCTACTTGGAATAGTTAAAAAAATTACGATTCCCATCGGAATTGTTTCTTTATTGGAATCGTTTTTGGAGGATTGGGTTTCAAATCTGATCATGGGTTCCAAATTTAACATGCAAGTTTTGGTTTCTGTAGCGGCCAGGTGCTTGTTGTGTTGCAGCCATGGAGCACAGTAAGCGGTGCTCTAGTGTGGCTTTATTTTACATTGAAAAAGCCCCGTCAAACTGCAACCCACCTTTGAATCAAAATAAAACGTTCCTCTTATTTGTGAAATAAGCATGTGACCCGTTTCAACTCCACCACTCAAAGAATCGGAATCTGAGAATCGATAAGAACCGGAATCAAAAAGGAAGAATCAGAATTGGAATCAGAATCGTTAAAATCTAAATGATGCCCAACCCTAACCTTTAACAACAACAACTTTTTCAGAGTCTTAACTCAGGGGTCATCCATCATATAGCTTAGAAACAGCCGAATCCTGGACTATTTTGAATTCCAAAGTCCATTTGTGACTTAAACAAAGTGTATGAGTCTAGGAGTGGTAATCTCAAGGAGTTTGAACATGTATTTGCCATTGGGAACGCAGAGTCCTCCAGGAACTCTATTTGAGGCAGTGGTTCCAAGCCAGATGGGGGGGAAGTGAAGACAGCCCAGTAGCAAACATCAAAACATCTTCCACAGACACAGCAGCCTGGCCTTCTGCAAAGAAAAACAATTCAGATACATCACTGCCATGTGTTTTCTTAACTAGTTATAAAAAACAAACTAACAAACCTTCACAATCAAGGAGATAGTCTGCCCAGTAGGCCATGGTTTGACTTTCTTTAAGTCTTCGATTACTCCCGAAGGACTGAGGTCAGGTTTGAAGAGTCTCAAGTTCAAAAGCAGTGAGTCGCCTTTCAGAGTGGCACATGACAGGGACCAGCAAAGTAGGGTGTTGCTGTAGTGCAGTCAAAAACTCCAGGGTTGAAAGACCATCTCTGAATCTACAGAGTGAACACAAACATTGTTTCACTGCTGTGTAGTGCCAATTGAATTTAAAATTATCTAAAGAAAACTATTAAATATTCTCTTCTCTACAATTACTATCCACCTTAACATTGTTGAAAATTGATTTCAAAAACCCTATTTTTGCATTGCACATTAAACGTTAATTGTTACAAACTGTAAGTATAACACACAGAAACAAAAGACTGGAATGACACAGACGGATGGGTGGCTTGAGCACTCACACGATGCCTTCAGAAAGTCTACACACCCATTCCACCTTTTCACAACTTTGTTTCGTTATAGATTCAATTTAAAATAGTAATATTAATCTTTTTCCTCATCAGCCTACACACAATACATCATAATGACAAAGCAAAAACAAGTTTTTAGAAATTGTAGCAAATTTAATAAAAATTAAAAACTGGAATATCACATTCGCACAAGTTAGTTAACCATTTTCTCAGTACACTGTTGAAGCACCTTTGGAAGTAATTCCAGCCTGGATTCCTCGTGTATGAAGCTACAGGCTTTACACACAACATCACCACACTCTTTATATCTGATTTTCAGGAACATTTACAAGAGATACTAAAACCTCTCTGCATGTCAGGATCTCTATGAGAACTGAGGGCAGAAATAGATCCATATGTAAATGACACTGCTACAGTATGGAGCAGGTGGTTGGATAAACAGCAGCAAGTCATCAAGGGTTTGATGGGTAAAGTGAGCCTCAAACCATCACTCTGCTGCCAGATGTGCAGCAGAGGTGGATGGATCACTTTAAGGGGTAACTGGACTGATTTTCCTCTATGGAAGAGTTAGTCAGGAGGAGAAACCTAAGATCTAATTTCTGTTTTTGCTTTGTCATTATGATGTATTGTGTGTAGATTGATGAGGAAAAGGATTTAAATATATTTTAAATTGAATCTATAAAGGTGTGCAGACTTAATGAAGGCACTGTAGTTTGACACAGAATGAAGTGACATCACATATCCGTTGAAATACACTAAGGTACAAATTCTGATTAAGGACAAATTGATAACAGATATACATACTTGCATACACCAAAGATGGGGACCATGAGGCATTTCAAACAAAAAATTCATACATAAATAAATAAAATCTCATCACTACAAATATCATCTTACCTGTCAATTACAGATGAGTTGCGGTCAATGATATACCATTGGAGGTAGTCTGACACGATTTCTTTATTTTCTTCCACAGTAGCCACATGTCTCAGACAACCTACTGTCTGTAACATTGTGCTGTGTCTCATCATACATTCTTGCAGAGCATCCAATGAAGCAGCATTCTCAATCTGAAAGACATGAAAATGGGCAAAAACACCCCAGTCAATAACTGTATGCACTGTATCTCCCTTGCCTATTTTTTTAATAACGTACATAGCAAGGTGTAATCTTACACTATCAAAAACTAATAAATTATTTAAATATATTCCGCACGTGATATAGGAAGTAAACATTGTCTCAAAAACACTGCAGTAAGTATGAAAAACTCTGCCCTACCATACCCTTATGCTATTCTCACCTCTTGCAAAGCTTTCCCTATTTCTTCATCAGTTATTAAATTATTTGTTGCTTTGAATGAAGGCTGGCCTGCAAGATAATGTACAAGATCTTCTGACAGGAAATGGGGTCCTGGACCTCCATGCACAACTGACACAGCAATCATCTTTCCTGCCAAGTAGTATTCATCCTCCCTAACAGCTGTGAATGAATTCATATTGCAAAATTAAAACAATGCTTTACTGTATATACTGTAATATGCAAGCATATGTCATGTGATATATCTGGTCAATGAGCATTAACCAACCATTAGTAGCCTATAGTACACATCCAACCAATATGCATACCCTTTGCATTGTAGACCAAGAACCGATGTCCTTCTGGTCCATCAAAAATGGGCCGGTCTTTTAGGTGTTTCATCAGTAGAGTTAAAAACTCTCGTCTTGGACCACCAGTGTCAATTCCCTCTTCCAGAACACCAGTATCATCAGTACATTTCACCAGCATGTTCCAGGTTTCAGAATATGTTGTACGCTTGAAACCTCTGACTGCCCCATCCCAAACATTAGCCCTTGAGATGTTAAACCGGCTGACTTTTTTATGATCAATAGGAAGAGACAGGTTTGCTACGATGTCAGGTAATGCAATGTCCGTCTCCTCCCTGTAATGACAAAAAGTTAATTCATTTGTGGATATTCCAGATATACAAGAACTATTGTACAGTGAAAAAACTGGAGTGCTATAGTCAAAAGCATATTACATTGCTGTGTGTTGGAAATTCTTCACATTGACAGCAACCGGCTCTTCGTCCTCCTGCTCAACATTTGATGAATACAGGTCTGTGTATTTACTGTTGGGAAATTGCCATTTCCATGTTAAAACATCTTACAAACAAAAATGTCTTCCCCATGTAATCAGTTCAATACATTTAAATTATGTCAGTCATTATCTTTTTTTTTTTTTTTCCTTACCTGTAGCAAGATATTTTTTCTGGATTTGCTTCCGGTGGATCCAGATCCTCAGCATCAGATATTACTATCTGAAAAAAAGATTAAAATGTCTGAAACAACAACACTGAAAGCAAGAAATGTCATGCTGCCACACTCTGCCTTATTACCTTTCCAGGCTGAATTGTTGATTGTCCTGGTGCATCTCTGAAACATGATAAAACATATTAAAATGATTAGCTCCATGATAAAGGCTATAATGTAGCTTTGAGTAGCATGTAGTAGTAGAGGGAACAGAAAGATGTATTAAAAAAAAAGATTATTTTGAGAACATGTGGATAGGAGCGCTTCCTGGACTCAAATCTGAGTTAGTTTGAGTTTCTTTTTTAATGGAAAAGGTTTAAAATAAAATAAAGCTCAAACTACTATTTTTTAACTATTAAAATGCTTGTATTGCAAGTGGCCAAGCCATACAGAACCAATTTAAAAGAACTTTAATGCGTTTTTGCATCTAGCCTTCAGTCAGCGAGTCAAACAGATGAAATGAGAGACAATGGGTCTTTTCTAGTGTCCAAGGTGTTCTGGGCTAGAGTAGGTGTTGTAGACATCTTAAAACCAGTAGGTGTCCTTCAGGCCTACAATAGTCAAATCATGTCAACATTATGTATATGGATGTGTCCCATGTTTCCTATTGGTGGATTACTACTAGAAAAAACCCAGTGTCTCTCATTACATCTATTTGACTCCCTGACAAAGGCTAGATGCCGAAACGTGCTGGAGTTCTTTAAGTTGGTTCTGGATGACCGTGCCACTTCAGTAAAGGCCTATAGTACCTATGCAGGATCGACAGTGATGTGGGACATATGAATGGACAGTGGATACCCCCCACTTCATTCTCACATGTTTTTTTTAATGGTTTGGTTAATTTTTGTTTATTTAACTGCAAGAGCAACTGTATTTCAGTGGGTTTATTCTGTAAAGCTCTGCTCACACAGGCAGCTGTGGGTCCTTTAGGTAGGGAGCGAGGGGGCACCGCAGTCAGTTACAGAAACAGCTGATAGCATGTAGCAACGTTGAGCTTATGTGCAGCAATATAAATGTATGTATAATGTGTATGTGAATAAGTAGTGAAATATCTGCTAGTAGTTTTATCAGTTTTGTGAGTTAAATTTAAAAAAGGTGAAATTGCACTTTACCTGGTAGTGAAAGCACTGTAGCCCAACAAAATATGAATTATTATTGCACGTGTGAAAATTCCTTTGTGTCCAAGTGTGCAACACCTACCTTTCATCGTCCAGCTTGTGTTTGGGAGTACTTCGATTTTGTGGTTCAAAATCTGAGAGGAAACGGATAAAATGATCAACAACTTTCAACAGGTTCCATTATTTTTCCATTACCACATACAGTATATATCAATGCTGAATGGTTGTCTGTGTTACTGTATAATAGTTACTGCAAAATAATCAAAACAAGCCTTTTTCCACTAAAATATTGACCAGGACATTGATTTTATGCTTAAAATCCAATGTACATCTAATTAATAAATTATATGAAAATGAATAAATACAAACATACATAAATATTTTAAAAAAGAGAAATAACTGATGTACCAAAGTGTCAGCACGATTGAGTTCAGCTGTGCTCCTTGTTGTGATGACAATTTCAGAATCAGAGTCTGAGGTATCATCCACTGAAAAAAATAATTCAAACAACCATTATCTATCCTCCAGCAGAGTATCTAAATATGTAAAAATATTTAATCATGAGATCCACTAACCTCTTTTATAGTGTTTTTCTAGGCAAATGAAAAAAGTGATCCTGGAATATGCCTTTCCTATTTCCTTTTTATATTCTGCCAATTTGAATGGCCTTTCTGACCCAGGCACATGAACCACCTCTGAGCAGTCTGGATACAAAAGGACATAAGGTCCTTCGTGCATGTCCTTGTTAAATGTTGTTATTTTCTGGACAGCTTGTTTCAGTAGATCAGGTGCTGCTACCTCTGGGTCTGTAAATAACGGTAGTGTTTTCCCTCTTAGAGGTTTTAAATCAGTTCCACTTGGCACCATCAATCCTACGTTTATCTAGTAAAATAACAAAGATATAATTAATGTATACATAGGTAAAATAAATATACACAAACACACAAATACAGTGGGGAAAAAAAGTATTTAGTCAGCCACCAATTGTGCAAGTTCTCCCACTTAAAAAGATGAGAGAGGCCTGTAATTTTCATCATAGGTACACGTCAACTATGACAGACAAAATGAGAGAAAAAAAATCCAGAAAATCACATTGTAGGATTTTTTATGAATTTATTTGCAAATTTTGGTGGAAAATAAGTATTTGGTCAATAACAAAAGTTTCTCAATACTTTGTTATATACCCTTTGTTGGCAATGACACAGGTCAAACGTTTTCTGTAAGTCTTCACAAGGATTTCACACACTGTTGCTGGTATTTTGGCCCATTCCTCCATGCAGATGTCCTCTAGAGCAGTGATGTTTTGTGGCTGTCGCTGGGCACGGACTTTCAACTCCCCTCCAAAGATTTTCTATGGGGTTGAGATCTGGAGACTGGCTAGGCCACTCCAGGACCTTGAAATGCTTCTTCCGAAGCCACTCCTTCGTTGCCCGGGCGGTGTGTTTGTGATCATTGTCATGCTGAAAGACCCAGCCACGTTTCATCTTCAATGCCCTTGCTGATGGAAGGAGGTTTTCACTCAAAATCTCCACGATACATGGCCCCATTCATTCTTTCCTTTACACGGATCAGTCGTCCTGGTCCCTTTGCAGAAAAACAGCCCCAAAGCATGATGTTTCCACCCCCATGCTTCACAGTAGGTATGGTGTTCTTTGGATGCAACTCAGCATTCTTTGTCCTCCAAACACGACTGAGGTTGAGTTTTTACCAAAAAGTTACATTTTGGTTTCATCCGACCATATGACATTCTCCCAATCCTCTTCTGGATCATCCAAATGCACTCTAGCAAACTTCAGACGGGCCTGGACATGTACTGGCTTAAGCAGGGGGACACGTCTTGCACTGCAGGATTTGAGTCCCTGGCGGCATAGTGTGTTACTGATGGTAGGCTTTGTTACTTTGGTCCCAGCTCTCTGCAGGTCATTCACTAGGTCCCCCGTGTGGTTCTGGGATTTTTGCTCACCGTTCTTGTGATCATTTTGACCCCACGGGTGAGATCTTGCGTGGAGCCCCAGATCGAGGGAGATTATCAGTGGTCTTGTATGTCTTCCATTTCCTAATAATTGCTCCCACAGTTGATTTCTTCAAACCAAGCTGCTTACCTATTGCAGATTCAGTCTTCCCAGCCTGGTGCAGGTCTACAATTTTGTTTCTGGTGTCCTTTGACAGCTCTTTGGTCTTGGCCATAGTGGAGTTTGGAGTGTGACTGTTTGAGGTTGTGGACAGGTGTCTTTTATACTGATAACAAGTTCAAACAGGTGTCATTAATACAGGTAATGAGTGGAGGACAGAGGAGCCTCTTAAAGAAGAAGTTACAGGTCTGTGAGAGCCAGAAATCTTGCTTTTTTGTAGGTGACCAAATACTCATTTTCCACCATAATTTGCTAATAAATTCATTAAAAATCCTACAATGTGATTTTCTGGATTTTTTTCTTCTCAATTTGTCTGTCATAGTTGACGTGTACCTATGATGAAAATTACAGGCCTCTCTCATCTTTTTAAGTGGGAGAACTTGCACAATTGGTGGCTGACTAAATACTTTTTTCCCCCACTGTACATATAGAGCATTGCAAAATTGTATAGGACGGTCAGTACACCTTACCTGGACGTGTTTTCTTTCTTTAGGCCTATATTTGTATGATGGGCATGGTTGTTCTGCAGAAATGGACAGAGTTCCGAAACAGAAAGTTAGAAGCCGCTCAAAAAATTATTAGCGTTACTGTCCTTAGATAGCTAGCGTTTTGGTTTTGCTAAACTTACTTTGCATAGCACTGTCCGGCTGTCGAGACGTCCCCTGTGTTTCCGTCTTGTCCGCGTCCTTTAAAAACTCCAAACACCGACCACACGTAAAGCAAAACCGCGTTAAGCTGTTAATGTGTTTGCCACAAAACATCCCTCGGCCGCAGTCCATGTTCGGGCGGTCACCATAAACTTATTTGACGCCATAAACTCCACGACAACAACACGAAAAGACCACGCTCGTCACTTCCGTGTCACTTCCGGTATATGGTACATTCCCTTTCCGTGACGAATCTGTCATTTGTAAATTTGTTTCGGGACTGGTAAAAGTGTTTTGCGTCTTGTTAATTTGTTTTATAAAATGTAAATTTGTTTTATAAAATGTTAATTTGTTTTATAAAATGTTAATTTGTTTTATAAAATGTTAATTTGTTTTCCAAAATGTAAATTTGTTTTCCAAAATGTAAATTTGTCTCGAGCTTTGTAAAAGTGTTTCATTCTTTGTAATGTTGCTTTGCACTTCCCGGCCACCGTAGGAAACACCTGAACTCACACACACACACACACACACACACACTGGACACACACACTGGACACACACACACACACACAGTCAGCATATAACTTTGTCCAAGCGGTGGTAAGAATGCTTGTCTGTCTGTGTGTCCAGTGTGTGTGTGTGTGTCCAGTACGTGTGTGTGTGTGTCGAGTGTGTGTGTGTGTGTGTGTCTAGTCTGTGTGTGACTTGTGTGTGTGTGTGTTTGTCGAGTGTCCAGTGTGTGTGTGTGTGTCTGTGTGTGTGTCCAGTGTGTGTGTGTGTGTCCAGTGTGTGTGTGTGTGTGTGTGTCTGTGTGTCCAGTGCCTGTGTGTGTGTCCTGTGTGTGTGTGTGTGTGTGTCCTGTGTGTCCACTGTGTGTGTCCAATTTGTGTGTGTGTGTCCAGTTTGTGTGTGTGTCCAGTGTGTGTGTGTATGTCCAGTGTGTGTGTGTGTGTGTCTTGTGTGTGTGTGTGTGTGTGTCTTGTGTGTGTGTGTGTGTGTTTCTGTGTGTGTGTGTGTCCAGTGTGTGTGTGACCTGTGTGTGTGTGTGTCCTGTGTGTGTCCAGTGTGTGTCCATGTGTGTGTGTGTGTGTGTGTGTGTGTGTGTGTGTGTGTGTCTCGGTGTGTGTGTGTGTGTGTGTGTGTGTGTGTGCAGTGTGTGTGTGCAGTGTATGTGTCCAGTGTGTGTGTCTAGTGTGTGAGTGTGTCCTGTGTGTGTGTCCAGTGTGTGTGTGTGTCCAGTGTGTGTGTGTGTCCAGTGTGTGTGTGTGTCCAGTGTGTGTGTGTGTGTGTTTGTGTTTCCACAAACTGAACACACACTCACCCTGGACACACACGCACTTGACACACACACTAGACACACACACACACACACACACACACACACACCGGACAAACACACATATACACACACACTGGACACACACACACATACACACTGGACACACACACACACACACACATACTGGACACACACACACACTGGACACACACACACACACACACACACTGGACACACACACACAGGACACAAACATGACACACACCGGACACACACACTGCACACACACACACACACACACACACACACACACTGGACACAAACACTGGACACACACACACATACACACAGGATACACACACACACACACCGGACACACACACATACACACACTGGACACACACACACACAGGACACACACTGGACACACACACACTGGACACACACACACACACACACACACACACACACACAAACCACTGGATCCACAGCAACTCAAAAGCTTTTTCTGGGAGTGTGAGTGAGTAAGGATCTTTGGGTTCTCTGCCTCTCCTAGCAGCCTGTCATTCATCACTCAAGCTGTTTGCTAACTCTGCTTCATGCGTTGCCAAAATAAGTAGCTCTGTTTGTGCTCAGACAATCCTACATTTCACACATACACACACGCACACCATTCACCTGCACTGCACAGGCCCCAGAAGCACTGAGAATACTGGGCCTCAATTGGCTCTCAGTCACTGCAGCAAATAGCTATCGCCATAATGAAAGGTTTTTAATACGAGTAGCTGTTTTCCCCTGATGTGTCTTTGTCAAACTGTGGAAGTTTATTTAGTGGTGAAAGTCATTCTCAATCATTTTACCATTCAACTGTCTAGGTAATTAGCAGGTTCAATGCAGCGAAGGGGTATTTTGGAATGACACCCTCCATTATATGGTGTGCAAGGACTGAACACTCGTTGGTGCAACACAGAATGTACCGAGATAGAAGGAGAGATTGTGGGTGTCTTTATGCCAACAAAGTGTGATTCCAGAGTTTCTACAGTGTTAAGTAGCCTTAGTTATGTTATTTTAAGGACCTATCTTGTGCCTCCTCGCCACAGCGCTACCGTGTCCTCAAGCAACTCAGCGGAAGAAGCTGAAGGGTTTTTAAAGTGGACAACTTAAACGAAAACCATTCTCTTTTTTCATGAGTGTTCCAGAAGACAGACCTTCATTTCCAGGACAAATAGTGATGTTGTTTCCAAACCAAACTTCAAGGTCTTTAAGTGAGTGTGTGTGTGGGGGGGGGGGTTGGACACATATTAACAGAGCTCTCTGCCTAGGCTTCCTCACGGCACCATGACAACCAATACTTACAAAGTAATCCTTATTTTGAATATTTTTGAAATAGACCAAATTTCTTTTGGGCTGAGAATATAAGACTTATAACTCTGAGAGAGCATCCAAGGGCTAGAATGATGTATATAGAATGTATGACAAACAATAATTTTTAAATATAATTCTAAAATCTTCAGAATTCTGAGATTTTTGTCCATAATACAGAATTCAAGCCAACATTCCAATCTCATTATGACTCAACAATTAAGCTAGGCTACAACCATAGAATTTGGAATTAGAACTTGGCTACAACAAGTTCCAAACCAAAGAAAAACAACCAGCATATCCATTCACCACACCATAACTACTCAAGTGTATATCTTTTTAAATCTTCATAAGTGGACAGACATCGCGGAGGGAGAGGTGAGTTAGAACATTATAATGTGTAAAAGTGTTTGACTTCTAAGGAAATCAGTGAAGGTAGGCTTACTTATTACCATTTAATAAATTATACCAGTTAGCCTGAAGGTAACTGAAGTTGGAAAACTGGCATGGCCAGACAGTTTTAAGAAAATGACATGGAAAAGATTCACACAAAATAAAAAAATAAGGAATACATGTTTCTCCATACATATTGATGCAGAGAGAAGTCATTGAGATGGAGAAAGAGATGATTGAAAGTGAGAGATGGAGAAAGGCAACAAGATGAGGGGGGAAACTGAGAGATAGAAAGACAAAGAGAAATGGAGGGGCTGCTGAGAATGAGAAAGGAGATTGAGACTTGTAACAAGGTAGACCACTACCGGTGGAAGCTGCAGAGAGAGGTGTTGGAGGAAGTCAACAAGGTGAGGGTGGAACCAGAGCAAGGGAAGAGAAAGGCTAATTGAAGAGTTGCTGAGACAGATAAGGGAGACTGAGGCTTCTATTGAGGTAAACTGCTACCAATGGAAGCTGGAGAGAGAGTTGTTTGAGAAACAGAGAGAAAGTGCAGTGTCAGACAGAAAAAATATGGAGCTCAAGATGGCAAAGCTGAAGGTGAAGAACATACTGCACTTGGCCAAGATAGGGAAGTTGACCGTGGAGAACACGAGGCTGTCAGCTGAGAATGAAAGGGTGAGAGAGGTGTCGGACAAACAGAGAGAAAGCGCAGTGTCAGACAGAAAAAAGATGGAGCTCAAGATGGCAAAGCTGAAGGTGCAGAACATACTGCACTTGGCCAAGATAGGGAAGTTGACCGTGGAGAACACGAGGCTGTTAGCTGAGAATGAAAGGCAGCGAGAGGTGATGGACAAACAGAGAGAAAGCGCAGCGACCGACAAACAAACAATGGTGGACAAGATATCAAAGGTGAAGATGTCCTTGGCCAAGTTATGGAAGGTGACAGTGGAGAACAAGAAGAGACTGTTAGCTGAGAATGAAAGGGTTGGGGAAGGAGAGGGTGAGAGAGAGGAATGGATGGAACCTCATAAGAAATGGTTTGGAGACAGCTTTGGCCAAAGCAGACCAGGAGAGGAATCAGACCCTAGTAGCCTGGAAGGAGGACAGGAGGAGATGGGCCAAGGCCAAGGCTGGCCTACGAAGCCTCTTGGATCAACGGGGGAAAGATGGATGAAGGAGAAGGAGGAGATTAAGAGGAGGAGCACGCAGGCAGCAGAGGAGTGGATAATTGAGCTGAGAGAGAAGGAGAGAGCGATAGAGGCTCTGGAAAGAGAAAAGATGAGGATTCTGTGCCTGAATGGACAAGAGAAGAAGGGATGGGAGATGGAAAAGAGAGAGATGGAGAAGGAGAACTGGAAGATTACAGAGGAGCGGGAGAGAAAGAGTAGTGAAATTGAGAAAATGCAAAGGGACAAAAGAGAGATGGGCAATAGAGAAGAGGGATGTGGTGGAGAGGATGAAGGAGGCGTACATAAAGCTGTACCAGATGCAGACTGTCCTGAGGTTCAGAGAGCAAGAGCAGGCACAGGTACAGTACTCCATTTAACCAGTCACAGTTCAGGGAGGTCATAAGTCACCTCCTAATGGTTATACTATCAGATTCAACAGATTAAGTTGACTGCATGCTAGAGAAGGAGTAATAATAATATTTCAGATCACTGACCAACATGTATGGACTTTCTCTTTCAGATGGAAACTAAACGCGCCCAGAGAGTCAGGGCAAAGCAGGAGAAAAAGGAGAGGAAAGAAAGAGACTTGTTGGAGAAGAACAAAGTAAAAAGAACTGCTCAGAGCTAGAAAAGCAGAGAGTAAGGAAGAAGTGAGGAAGAATAAGGAGAGGGTGAAAGCCCACCTGGACGAGGTGGCAAGGAACTATAACGAAAAGAAACAGAGGGAGAAAGAAAGAGAAAAGCTGTTGAAAAAGGCATATGGCAAAGAAAATCACATGGTGTACATCCCAGACCTCATACTGAAGAAGATGTAAGAAAACAACGCATATGGAAGAGTAAATATTATCAGCTAGCATTGGTCAAAAGTTCATTTCTATCTTCTTTCATTTAGTGGAATACTTCATCAATAAAATAATATGAGCATTTATTTGTCAGCATTCATTCCCATATGGAAGAAAGAACACACAAAATATGAGAAAAGTATAAGATGTGGATTAAAGGTTGATGTGGTTACTGGATAATGCAATGTGAAGGGCTAGATTCTATCAAATCGGAGGTGGAACTGCGTTAGAGATGGCAAATCCACAAGCAGCTCCTTGCATTAGCTTATCGCGTACACTGCCATTGGATGCAACGAGAGAGAGAGAGAGAGGCATCAACAGAATACCCTTAGGTGCATGAATGCCTGGTGTGTTTATGTATACGTGTGTGTCAGAGGAGGCTGGTGGGAGGAGGTATAGGAGGACAGGCTCATTGTAATGGCTGGAATGGAATAAATGGAAGAGTTTCCATATGTTTGATGTGTTTGATACCGTTCCATTTATTCCATTCCAACCATTCCAATATGCCCATCCTCCTATAGCTCCTCCTACCAGCCTCCTCTGGTGTGTGTGTGTGTGTATGTGTCAGTGGTACACGCCTCCGATGAGCAACACTGCTCTTACCCCCTCATCCCCCATCAGTGGCTGTCTCCTGCCCCCTCTCCTCCATCCGTCTCTGGCCACCTCTCCTGCTCCCACTCCTCCATCCCTCTCTGGCACACTCTCCTGCCCCCTCTCCTCCATCCCTCTCTGGCCCACTCTCCTGGCCCCTCTCCTCCATCCCTCTCTTGCCACCTCTCCTGCTCCCACTCCTTCATCCCTCTCCTCCATCCCTCTCTGGCCTATTCTCCTGCCCCCCTCTCCTCCATCCCTCTCTGGCCCACTCTCCTGCCCCCTCTCATCCATCCCTCTCTGGACACCTCTCTGGCCACCTCTCCTGCTCCCACTCCTCCATCAATTATTACACTGAGTCTGGCCTTGACCTGGGCCTCCCGGTACCTCTCTGTCATCTCACCAGTTTGTAGTGGCAAATACAAAAAAGTTATTGATGCCACTTACTAGTGACCTGGGGATAATTCCATTGCACACAATCCAATAAAAGAGAGAAATCCAATAATTTTAGTCCATTTATTTTCGTTATTTTCTTAAATCATTGTCACTAACAGAAAGAGTACGATATGAAACGGTTGAAAATTGTCTGTGCTCTCAGGCACACTAGTTCCCACCCACACAATTTTAATTTATTTTTTATTTTACCCTTATTTTACCAGGTAAGTTGACTGAGAACACATTCTAATTTACAGCAGGGGAATAGTTACAGGGGAGAGGAAGTGGGATGAATGAGCCAATTGGAAGCAGGGGATGTGGTCCTCTGTAGCTCAGCTGGTAGAGCACGGCGCTTGTAACGCCAAGGTAGTGGGTTCGATCCCCGGGACCACCCATACACAAAAAAAATTATGCACGCATGACTGTAAGTCGCTTTGGATAAAAGCGTCTGCTAAATGGCATATTATTAATATTAATTAGGTGTCCATGATTGTATGAGGGTCCAGATTGGGAATTTAGCCAGGACACCGGGGGTTAACACCCCTACTCTTACAATAAGTGCCATGGGATCTTTAGTGACCACAGAGAGTCAGGACACCCATTTAACATCCCATCCGAAAGACGCCACCCTACACAGGGCAATGTCCCCAATCACTGCCCTGGGGCATTGCGATATTTTATTTTAGACCAGAGGAAAAAATGCCGGCACTTGCAGTCTAGGTAGGGCTTCATGTGCGAGATCTCTAATAGCGTCATTCTAGTGGATTCCAGAAAGAACAAAACCGTGTCCTCAAACATTTACATTTTATGTATTTAGTCTTCATAATCATCGTCCTTCATCAATTGTGTCTTTTTATTTTTATTTTTGCACATTTAAAAGACCTAGCTAGCTGAAAGACAAAGTCAACCGGTTCCTTTAAAAATTGCAGCTAATTTTCTCATTCACCTGGCAGCCTTTTATATATTCAATGGGGGGGAAATGTAAATCAGCGGGGCAGTCAGGTGCTAAACAGGTAAATATAGGGATTAAATCAATAGAACACAAACATGATGAATAGCTCCTACAACCCCCTATTCTCTATATAATGCACTGGTCAAAATTAGTTCAATGTGAATAGGGTGCCACGTGCTCCGTCATCTCGCTGAGTCTGGCCTTGGACTCCCGGTACCTCTGTCATCTTACCTGTTTGAAGAAGCCATTCGTAGTAATTACCGTCTGACCATTTTCAACAGTGCAGCTTTGCTAAGGACTGATCTGAAGTTATGGTCCATAAGGAAGTAGATTCTCCCAGGGCTTGCCAGGAATTGTGGCCAGGTATTTCCTCACTCCTCGGCACATTGCACCGATTAAAGAAGAAAGTTGTCCACTGAAAATGTATCTTCTAAAACTCGCTTTACGCCACAAGCTTGAGTGATGGGGTTCACTTCCAAAAAGGCATTTCCTATATAGCCATACTATAATTTAAAGGCAGACATCAGCGGGCAAACAATTATTTAAGATGAATTCAAATTGAAGGATGATTTAAGCGACGAGGGATAGAAGTTGGAAAACCTCATGATGTCATCACGTCAGACATCACTCTTAAACTTGCTGGAACTGTAATTGAGACTGAGAGTTGAGGTTCAGTTTTATAACTTGTATATAGATAGATAGGATGGAAAACATTATTAACCCCCAAGGACAAATTGATTTAATTTGTTCGAGGGCCAATGTGGGGTCACAGGTCAGGATCAGACCACCTCCCCTAAAGCATGACACGGGAAAGGTCAGGGGGCAGATTCCCAGCCAGTAAAACACCCTGAGTGGAAATGTGTGTGTATGTGTCCTCATCTCCTCTAACACTCAGCGGGTTAATGTCTATCCATCCTCCCGCTGGCTGCAGCAACAGGAAGTGAGGTCATGCAGACAGTGTTTTATCAGGCCTTCAGGGAGCCAGTAAATCAGTTCTGTCTGTGTGTGTGCGTGTGTGTGTGCGTGCGTGCATATGTACATGTGCAGTCAGGGTATACGGTGCATGACTCCAAAGGGTAAATCACGCTCTATGTGTGTACTCTCTGTATGAGAGTGTGGGCCTCTCTTAGCAGCAGAGATCTGTCAGTTATGCGGGAGTATGTGGGAGTCCTCTACTGTTCTACAGTGAATTATCTTGGCACCTCAGCAAACTCATCATCGTCTCCCAAAGTACCAGCAGCTTCCCCTTCTCTTTCCTCTCTGTTTGTCTTTCCCTCCGTTGTCTTCTCTCTTCTTTCATTAAGAGCTAAATAAACCAGTGAAGAAGCCTAGCACCACTAGGACTGTGTTCCAGAGCTAGGCATGTCCAGTTGCTCTCTATCCCTCAGTGTTCTGTTGACACATCCTATCATTACTCACTGCTAGTTGTTCAGCAGGATCCATTCTGAGTTTTCAGTCTATGTATAGTCTTCCAGAGGCTAAACATGAACAAATCTGATGTTTTCCACTTAAAGGGAAAATATAAAAGCATACTTGGAGGCTGCTCGGAGGCTTTCTTCCCCCACCCCCAAGGCCGGTATAGCTCTACCAGTGTTGCCAGATTCTATTGCCACTTTCTAGCACAATCAGAACCAAAATCCTGCCCAATCCACTAAAAAGTAGCCAATTTTTAACAGATTTCTCTGTGAGCTGGGTGGGCGGGATTTGTATGTTTCTTGCATCGCATTTCTTTTAGGTGTGAAACTACCCAATCTGGCAACACTGAGCTCTACCTCCAGGACCACCAGTGGTAATGAGGGGATAGTAGAGAGGGGCCAGGGGGAGGAAGCAGAGGGTTGTGGTTGTAGTTACTGGTGCTTCTTCATTTTAACAGAGGTGTGGTCTCCTTGATGGCTTTCTCACACTCCTCTCTCTGGACTGTTAAGCACTTTAGGCCCTGATCTCTCCCCCTACCTTCCTTTTCACTCCTCCTCTCAGACCAACAGCCCTCTTCCTCTGTGTTAGTCTTCAGCTGTGACAGACGCACAGAAGGGTGTCTTCCCTCCTCTAAAAGCTCAGACACACCGGTTAGATTGTCAAACGTTTGCCTGCCGACAGTTTTTATTTTATTTTTATTTCACCTTTATTTAGTACTTAGCACCTCTGAACAGTGTCGGCAGTCAATCTCTTATGTGTTCATTTACATTTACATTTTAGTCATTTAGCAGACGCTCTTATCCAGAGCGACTTACAGTTAGTGAATACATATTTTATGTATTCACTAATGTATTCACACTGTATTTGTTCACACAGCAAAGACCTTGGAAGTCGTCAGCCACTCAGCCTTGTTAAAATACTCCAAACCAGAAGGTGGTAGTAGCGTTGTTTGGCAATGCATATATGTGCGTATTGCTTATGGTCTAGATTCCATGTTATATGCGCTAATGTCGTTATTTTGTACAAAGCCCTTGTTGATACTAGCCAGATGGCCACTACTAGATAACTACCTAGCAAGATGATGAAGAAACAATTTAAGGCACTCTCCATAATCCCATATTGCCAGTGCCAGCCCATAGCCAAATGTTTAGCTAACTAGTTAATGCTAGCATATTCGCTAGCTAGCACAACATAGCTAGCTAGCTAAGGACATTGCACTAACTAGGCAGCTAACACAGGCAGCTGTTTAATGGAAACTATCTAATCCATTGTGATTTAATTATAATGGCAATACTAACTACAGTGGTTAGCTGTCTTGGAGGAAGTATTTAGTGTTGTGTGCATTGCGTCTGTGGACTTATCTAGCTACCATCCCATAGCCTACATTGCATATGAAGTGTGACTGGCTCATCTGTGGATGTACGCAGAAAATGCCGTCTTTAAAAATAAATAATTGCTGGCTCCCCCACATGGGGTTTCGTGCTCTCTGACTGGCTCAAAGTCAAGTTATTGGCCACTGACAAGCATTGCTATTCTACAAGTAGAATCGGTAGGTTCGTTGCTACTGGGTCGGCACGCAGCAGGTACCATTTTTGTTCTAGCAAGAGAAGGAACGGCCTCCCTCTGTCATGGCCCAGTACTAAATGACTTTGTAGGATGGTGTGATGAATCACACTTGGTCCTCAATACAAACAAGATCAAAGAGATGTGCATAGATAGACTTCAGGAAGCGAACAACACCCACCTCTGCAACATCTATCAGAGGTCAGAACATAGAGATTGTAGAGGAATACAAATATCTGACTGTCAACTTAGACAATAAGCTTCAGTAGAGTAAATCTACAGACCTGATTTACAAAAAGAGTCAACAGAGACTGTACTTTCTCAAAAAGCTGGGATATTTTAATGTTAACTGTACTATACTGACTGTGTTTTACAAATCTTAGTATTTAAACTTTTGCATTGTTTGTTGGTTTGGCAATGCCACTGTCAGACAGAAAAATATGCTGAGAAGGATTATCACCACAGCAAGCAAGGTGATGAGATCTTTAAGTTCAGAGCCCTCAGCAAGGCTCAAAACATTTTAGACCCAAGCCACCCCCGTACCTGAACTTTGAACTACTCCCCTCTGGGTGCAGGTTAGGGAACCCCCCGGCAGGAAAAACAGAACTAGACAAACATTTGTGCCAGGTGTGATATCCCTCCTAAACAGCTTGGGCTAATGTTCCTATCCACCAGTAAGGCCAGCAGGCTAGTCTCTTTCATTGATATATACTGTATGTAACTGTTATGAGTTTTGTATTGTCAATTTGTTGTCTACTGTATAAACGCCACTTTAAAAATGTGCATGACAGTGCAACAAAATGTCCCCATGGGGACAATAAAGTCAGTAATGTAAAGTAAGTACTCATCGGCAGTATATCGGCAGTGAGATTCTCAGTGTGTTTCATGCTTAACAGCCCCACCATAGTCACAGTGTCAACACTGCTGTTTGACCACTGTGCTTCATCTCTGTAGAAAACTCATTCAGATGTAGAAAGCTCAGTGATGTGGCAGGAACCGGTAAAGACACATTCCTGTATTTCATTACAAACTGTAGTTTATTGTCCAATTTCAGATGAGCTCTCACCTGTGTCACAGACAGATGTCATGTGTTCATCATACCCCCCATGCCATCCCTCCTCCACACCAACCCCCCACACACACACACACACACACACACACACACACATACAAACACACAGGTGAGCTGAGGCACATCTGTCTTAGAGTTATCACTCTCCTCCTCAGCAACACTTTCATTAGGAGTTGGCAGAGGCAGCCTGCCTCGTGGACACACACACACACACACACACACACACACACACACACACACACTTGGACAAATGTATATACTTACTGTTTGTGTGTGTGTGTGTGTGTGAGTGTGCTTGTGTGTGTGTGTGTGTGTGTCCAGTGTGTTTTTGTGTTTGTGTGTCCAGTGTGTGTGTGTGTGTGTGTGTCCAGTGTGTGTGTGTGTGTGTGTGTGTGTGTGTGTGTGTGTGTGTGTGTGTGTGTGAGTTCAGGTGTATCCCTCAATGACTGTCTGTTCTTCTGCTTACCGCTACAGTGTGGAACATGGTGGAGAGAACACAATGAAACCTGGACTTAGAAAATGTGAGTGTTGACTGCTGTGAAGAATATGACTAAGAATAAGTCTTAATTCAAGTGAAGTCAAAGTCAAAGACCACCATCATTACTTACTTGGTCATATTAAATATCAGCTGTAGTTCTACAGAAGCACAAATCAGGGACACCAAAGTTTACAAAGAGTTGCTTTGACAATGTGTGTGTCTGTGTGTATGTGTGGCATGTTCCTGTTACATTAGAAATGTGTGTCTGTGTTCATGCATGAAGATGTGTGTGTGTCCAGTGTGTGTTCAGGATGTGTTTCCAGTGTGTGTGTGTTCAGGATGTGTGTGTGTGTGTTCAGGATGTGTGTGTGTGTGTGTGTGTGTAATTAATGGGAATAAGTGTGTTTTATATTACCATACAGTATAACATATGATCATTCAACAAGTCTCAAGTTACCTGAACTTCTCCTTTTGATACCTAGAAACATCTACATTAAATGAATTAGTGAAAAGTGAGTTAATTTTCTAATGTGAATGATGATGATTTCTAATATTGTGTCTGGTTTCATCCATCAGATGTCTGTGATCTCACACTGGACCTAAACACAGTAAACAGACTCCTCTCTCTGTCTGAGGAGAACAGAAAGGTGACATGTAGGAGAGAGGAGCAGCCGTATCCTGTTCACCCAGAGAGATTTGAGGTCTGGGAACTGGTGCTGTGTAGAGAGGGTCTGACTGGGCGCTGTTACTGGGAGGTAGAGTGGAGTGGAGGGGCTGATATAGGAGTGACATATAAAGGAATCAGCAGGAGAGGAGAGGGTGATGATGACTGGGTGCTTGGACAGAATGACAAATCCTGGAGTCTGAGCTGCTTTAACAACCGTTACTCTGCCTGGCACAATGACAATCACACTATCATAGACGTCCCCTCCTCCAGCTCCCACAGAGTAGGAGTGTATCTGGACTGGCCAGCCGGCACTCTGTCCTTCTACAGAGTCTCCTCTGACACACTGACCCACCTGTACACATTCCACTCCACATTCACTGAGACCCTCTATCCAGGGTTTCAGCTTTGGGATGACCCCTCTTCAATGTCTCTGTGTCATGTGGTCCCTGTGCCAAACACATGATGTTTCACTGTAATCATGGTCATGTTCAGTAAGACACACTGGAATAAGAATTGATATGAACTCTCTAGTCACAAGTTAACTTATTATTATTATTATTATTATTATTATTATTATTATTATTATTATTATTATATCTAAATAGTCATGATTATACACCACTGAAGTTGATAGACATTGTAAAATAGTAATTAATAGAATGAATCACCACTGTTGTTAAAGGTTCTCATTTAGAAATCATTGATCTTGTTGTTGTTGCTTTTTCATGTTTGTAAATATTCCTGTCTGTAAAATGTTTATTTGTCAAATTGTTGACCAAACAATCCTGCTTCTGTATAAACACAATTACACTGAATGGAATTTACATGTCACAGATTTGACTAATGATGGTTAATAAAACAGATGGAAGAAGAGCAGTTCTAAATGTTTTATTTTTTATAAGAATATGACATTTAAATCAGTGGAGGCTCCTCAGAGGAGGAAGGGGAGGACCATCCTCCTCAGTGAACTTCATAAAAATGGTAAAACATTTTAAAAGTTAGCCTTTTTAGATCAAACTATACTAAATATATTAATGTCACCAAATAATTGATTAAATCACAATGAAGGTCTACAGTAGCCTCAACAGCACTCTGTAGGGTAGCACCAGGGTGTAGCCGGAGGACAGCTAGCTTCCGTCCTCCTCTGGGTACATTGACTTCAATACAAAACCTAGGAGGCTAATGGTTCTTACCCCCTTCCATAGACTTACACAGTAATTATGACAACGTCCGGAGGACTTCATCCAACCACAGCCTGTTAATTGAAGTGCATTCCAGGTGACTACCTCATGAAGCTGGTTGAGAGAATGCCAACATTTGACTAGTACTGCCAGTCAAAAGTTTGAACACACCTACTCATTCAAGGGTTTTTCTTTATTTTTACAATGTTTTACATTGTAGAATAATAGTGAAGACATCAAAACAATGAAATAACACATATGGAATCATGTAGTAACCAAAAAAGTATTAAACAAATCAAAATATATTTAAAATTTGAGATTCTTCAAATAGCCACCCTTTGCCATGATGACTGCTTTGCACATTCTTGGCATTCTCTCAACCAGCTTCATGAGGAAGTCACCTGGAATGCATTTCAAATAACAGGTGTGCCTTCTTAAAAGTTAATTTATTTCCTTCTTAATGTGTTTGAGCCAATCAGTTGTGTTGTGACAAGGTAGGGGGGTATACAGAAGATATCACTATTTGGTAAAAGACCAAGTCCACATTATGGCAAGAACAGCTCAAATAAGCAAAGAGAAACGACAGTCCATCATTACTTTAAGACATGAAGGTCAGTCAATACGGAACATTTCAAGAACTTTGAAAGTTTCTTCAAGTGCAGTCGCAAAAACCATCAAGCGCTATGATGAAACTGGCTCTCATGAGGACCGCCACAGGAACGGAAGACCCAGAGTTACCTCTGCTGCAGAGGATAAGTTCATTAGAGTTACCAGCCTCAGAAGTTGCAGACCAAATAAATGCTTCACAGAGTTCAAGTAACAGACACATCTCAACATCAACTGTTAAGAGGGGACTGTGCGAATCAGGCCTTCATGGTCAAATTTCTGCAAAGAAATCACTACTAAAGGACACCAATAAGAAGAAGAGACCTGCTTGGGCCAAAAAACACGAGAAATGTACATTGGACTGGTGGAAATGTGTCCTTTGGTCTGGAGTCCAAATTAGAGATTTTTGGTTCAAACCGCCGTGTCTTTGTTAGACACGGTGTGGGTGAACAAAAAAAAAACTTTGTGGAAATATTGTACTTGTAAATTGTTAGACTCCAACCAGACCCAGAGAGTAGAGTCTCCAGTACCCAGCTGTCAGAGACTCCAACCAGACCCAGAGTAGAGTCTCAGTACACAGCTGTCAGAGACTCCAACCAGACCCAGAGAGTAGAGTCTCCAGTACCCAGCTGTCAGAGACTCCAGCAGACCCAGAGAGTAGAGTCTCCAGTACCCAGCTGTCAGAGACTCAACCAGACCCAGAAAGTTGAGTCTCAGTACCCAGCTGTCAGAGACTCCAACCAGACCCAGAGAGTAGAGTCTCCAGTACCCAGCTGTCAGAGACTCCAACCAGACCCAGAGAGTAGAGTCTCCAGTACCCAGCTGTCAGAGACTCCAACCAGACCAGAGAGTAGAGTCTCCAGTACCCAGCTGTCAGAGACTCCAACCAGACCCAGAGAGTAGAGTCTCCAGTACCCAGCTGTCAGAGACTCCCAACCAGACCCAGAGAGTAGAGTCTCCAGTACCCAGCTGTCAGAGACTCCAACCAGACCGAGAGAGGAGAGTCTCCAGTACCCAGCTGTCTCTATGAAGAGTGACTGGTCCATGGACAATCTCCACATTTTATCAGCAGAACGACGCCATTTGATCAAAGGTAATATTACTTTTATTGTTCAGAGGGTTTTGAGTTCACTTCCTGAACCGACCTGAAACAGGATATTTTTATCCTCATTGAAATGGGCATTGTGTTTTTCCCCTTTTGTGTAAAATGCTAAATCCCTACTATAACTATGGCAACGAGGACCAGATATACTGAATTACTGTGTTGATGTGTCGATACAGCTGAACAACTCTTTCCATGATGGAGGACCAGATATACTGAATTACTGTGTTGATGTGTCGATACAGCTGAACAACTCTTTCCATAATGGAGGACCAGATATACTGAATTACTGTGTTGATGTGTCTCTACAGCTGAACAACTCTTTCCATAATGGCCTTGTCATTGAACAAGCCCAGAAGGCCAAAGCCTCTTCTGCACACAACATGATGGACAATATCTTTAAACAATATTTTCAATTAAAACCCTACATTAAAACCCACTAAATATAATTTTAGTGAATCCCTTGTCCTTCCAGGTGTTAGACTATTATCAGTGAGTCAGGTGTTCTCTGAACCTGGTCCGGAGAGCCACTGGGTGTGAGCTCTGTGGGCTGCTGGAGTGAAGCTACACAAACAGACTGTTGACTGAAAGTCATCTGACCTTGGCAAAGGACATTGGAATCAGTGTGTCCATGTAACTAGCTGCTAAAGAGGCTCGCCAGTTGAGTTCATCAGGAACTTAGTGGGTTCATCTAACAATCCTAATCACCAGCTGATACATTTTAATCTCATACACAGGGTAAACCTTCCACCTAGAAAACATCATTTAATAGAAATCACAACCGCTCCTCTGTGTGATCTTTGTAATCAAGGTGCCTTGGGCTCCTTTAATCATATGTACTGGGAGTGACCAGTACATATGTGAGGAGTACACCACATCAGTCACTGGCTTCATCAATAAGTGCATCGATGATGTCGTCCCCACAGTGACCGTACGTACATACCCCAACCAGAAGCCATGGATTACAGGAAACATCCGCACTGAGCTAAAGGGTAGAGCTGCCGCTTTCAAGGACGGGACTCTAACCCGGACGCTTATAAGAAATCCGCTATGACCTCCGGCGAACCATCAAACAGGCAAAAGAGTCAATACAGGTCTAAGATTGAATCATACTACACTGGCTCTGACGCTCGTCGGATGTGGCAGGGCTTGGAAAACTATTACAGACTACAAAGGGAAGCACAGCCGGCGAGCTGCCCAGTGACACAAGCCTACCAGACGCAGGCTAAACCACTTCTATGCTGCAGCTCGAGGCAAGCAACACTGAAGCATGTAAGAGAGCACCAGCTGTTCCGGACGACTATGTGATCACGCTCTCCGTAGCCGATGTGAGTAAGACTTTTAAGCAGGTCAACATTCACAAGGCCGCAGGGCCAGACGGATTACCAGGACGTGTACTCGAGCATGTGCTGACCAACTGGCAAGTGTCTTCACTGACATTTTCAACATGTCCCTGACTGAGTCTGTAATACCAACATGTTTCAAGCAGACCACCATAGTCCGCGTGCCCAAGAACTCTAAGATAACCTGCCTAAATGACTACCGACCCGTAGCACTGACGTCTGTAGCCATGAAGTGCTTGAAAGACTGGTCATGGCTCACATCAACAGCATAATCCCAGAAACCCTAGACCCACTCCAATTTGCATACCGCCCCAACAGATCCACAGATGATGCAATCTCTATCGCACTCCCACACTGCCCTTTCCCACCTGGACAAGAGGAACACCTACGTGAGAATGCTATTCATTGACTACAGCTCAGCATTTAACACCATTGAGTGCCCTCTAAGCTCATCACTAAGCTAAGGATCCTGGGACTAAACACCTCCCCTCTGCAACTGGATCCTGGACTTCCTGGCGGGCCGCCCCCAGGTGGTGGGGTAGGTAACAACACATCTGCCACACTGATCCTCAACACGGGGGGCCCCTCAGGGTGCGTGCTCAGTCCCCCTCCTGTACTCTCTGTTCACCCATGACTGCATGGCCAGGTACGACTCCAACACCATCATTAAGTTTGCCGACGACACAACAGTGGTAGGCCTGATCACCCGACAACGATGAGACAGCCTATAGGGAGGAGGTCAGAGATCTGGCGTGTGGTGCAGGACAGCAACCTCTCCCTCAACGTGACCAAGACAAAGGAGCTGATCGTGGACTAAGGAAAAAAAAGAGGGACTGAGCACGCCCCCATTCTCATCGGCCACGGGCAGTAGTGGAACAGGGTTGAGAGCTTCAAGTTCCTTGGTGTCCACATCACCAACGAACTATCATGGTCCAACACACACCAAGACAGTCGTGAAGAGGGCACGACAAAGCCTATTCCCCCTCAGGAGACTAAAAGATTTGGCATGGGTCCTCAGATCCTCAAAAAATTCTACAGCTGCACCATCGAGAGCATCCTGACTGGTTGCATCACCGCCTGGTATGGCAACTGCTTGGCCTCTGACCGCAGGCACTACAGAGGAGTGTGGTACGGCCCAGTACATCACTGGGGCAAAGCTCCCTGCCATCCAGGACCTCTATACCAGGCGGTGTCAGAGGAAGGCCCTCAAAATTGTCAAAGACCTCCAGCCACCCTAGTCATAGACTGTTCTCTCTGCTACCGCACGAAAGCGGTACCGGAGTGCCAAGTCTAGGTCAAAAGACTTCTCAACAGCTTCTACCCCCAAGCCATAAGACTCCTGAACAGCTAATCATGGCTACCGGACTATTTGCACTGCCCCCACCCCATCCTTTTTACGCTGCTGCTACTCTGTTAAGTATTTATGCATAGTCACTTTAACTCTACCCACATGTACATATTACCTCAACTACCTCAACTAGCCGGTGCCCCGCACATTGACTATCTCGCAGTACCCCCCTGTATATATAGCCTCCCTACTGTCACTTTATTTTACTGTATATATAGCCTCCCTACTGTCACTTTATTTTACTTCTGCTCTTTTTTTCTCAACACTTTTTTGTTGTTGTTTTATTCTTACTTTTTTGTTTAAAATAAATGCACTGTTGGTTAAGGGCTGTAAGTAAGCATTTCACTGTAATGTCTGCACCTGTTGTATTCGGCGCATGTGACCAATAAAATTTGATTTGATTTGATTTGATTTGATTTGATTTGATTTGATTTGACCAGGGGACATGTTTTGGAAAGAGGTATCCTCATACCTTGTTCCCCCAGACTGTTATCACTTAATGATAATTCACCACTGTCATTACAACAAAGCAATGATCTCCTCCCTAAACTCACATACTCTCTCGAGAGAATTAGGCCTACCCTTACTTAGCTACCGAACCTCATTATGTAAAAGGTTATCATGATGCTCAGCAGACCAAGAAACATCAATGTTGAAGGATAAATGTTGATCGGATAAAGTTTATGATAGCCATAACTGAGTCCATTGTTTTTTAAGTCAATGCTGAGTTTAGCCAAAGCACGCTCTGGCAGTGTAGTCTTATCAGTGGCGGAAAGAGCCAGTAGGCGGGCAGACAGTCCTTTACCCCTGTTAGCAGCTCTGATTGGCTGCAACTGGTATGTTACTTATATTGATTGACAGCACTTAATGGGCAAGACTATAGGAAAACAGATTCTCCCATTGGAGAATATTGAACGAGGGCTCATTTTGGCCCTAAACATTCCATTTTTTACTGGGATTGTTTTGCAGATAATTTTTAATTAATGTTCAGCATGTATCAAAGGGCCATTCTAAATTGATAAATGGTATGGATCTTGGCTGCGGGCTGCCAGTTGAACAGCCCTGACCTAGATGTTTAGAAATGTGTTTGCTAGAGATTTGCTTCCTTCTGTTTTTATTTTGGAAGCCAGTCAATTCAACCTCTCATAAGATCCAAGTCACTGACATGAGGATTGTCATTTCATTACTTGAAATGGTTCTTATTTGATTTATTTTTCAGTCGGGCCCAAAATGGACAATACATCTGTTTCAACCAGAGAAGTGGTTCCGCAACTGGAAAGAACAGAGAGTGTATTTGTAAATATCAATGTACAGTTTATCACACAGGGTTGGAGTCAATTCCATTTCAATTCCAGTCAATTCAAGAAGTACACTGACATTCCAATTCTCTTCAATAGTTTTCAATTAGGAAAATGTGGAATTGGAATTTGGTTTACTTTCTTAATTGAATGGAATTTAAATGGAATTGACCCCAACCCCTTATATCTCAACACAAAATGGCTGTGATTATTTCATTCTTGCACAGGTACTAACCACTTGTGTTAGGGAAATGTTTTTGGGATACTTGTGCAGTAGCCATTTTGGGGCTTGTTTTCACTTGTTTCACTTCCAAAGTGTAGTATGTATCCCATGTTCCTAGCACGCAATGGATACATCGAAGCTTGTGACTCTTCAAACTCCATGGATGCATTTGCAGTTTGTTCAGGTCGTTTCTGATTATTTTGTGCCGAATTGAAATGAATGCTAAATAATGTATTGTGTTGTTTTCTAAACACTGTGGATGCTACACACGTCTTCGTGCCCCCCACCCCAATGGACGTTTCATGCTGAATAACCACCACTAGTCAGCTTCCTGCTCCCCCTGGCTGTCACAGAAGAGGTAGAGGAAGACCATGAGCTCAGGCCAAAATATTGTGGATATCATCTTTCTACACTCTTAGGGGGGGAGAAAAAAAAAGTGCTATCTAGAACCTAAAAGGGTTCTTTGGCTGTCCCCATATGATTTGGGGCATGTACTATTGTGCATTAGCCTACAAAATAGGTAATGGAATGATTACAGTTTTTCTTTCTTGATTATATGAAATAACCCTTTTCAGAAAAATCAGGACATGATTGAACAGTTATTGGTTTAGTAAATAAGAGTTGATATCTTGGAGTAAAACAGTTAATGTTTTCAGTGACCAGACAATGTATTCAGTAAAACAACTGTATGAATTCTGATTGTTTTTATGATTTCAGCTCAACAAACAAATGCTTGGATATGATTCTGAAGACTCAATCAGCAACATAGAAACAACAGAAGATGAATATGTGCCAGGAACAGAACGTGGCAACGAGAGCAGTTTAGAGCTTTACTGTATGGAAGAACAAAGGCCTATAAGGGACATAGAAATACTGAGTCTGACACCTCTGTGCAAGAATCCACAAGTTCACTTGAAGTCATGCACGTTACAAAGACTAAAGATTGATCAAAACATTACTGTCTCTTTTTGTGAGAAACCACAATCAAAAATTGCCCGGCATCTGGAAATGATTCATAAAGGTGAAGCTGAAGTGGCAAAAGGCCCTTTCTTTCCCAAAGAACTCCAAAGACTGGAAGCTCCCACTGACCATACTGAGACAACGTGGGGACAGAGCACACAACAGGCAAATCATAAGAGAAGGCAAAGGTGTTATAGTTCCTTGTAAACAAAGCAGTTTCCCAAATGGAAATCCGAAAGATTTCTTGCACTGTGCAAACTGCCAAGGACTCTTTAAAAGAACATTCCTATTGTTCAGCATTCACAATGGCATTTTCTGTTGTGACAGGATTGTTATGTTTGGTCTCTCAAGTTTCCACTCTGATGCTGCGTTTGTAACCATGTGGAAGTTGGGAATTTACCAGTTCTGAAGTCGTAAAAAGCAGTTGGATGCATTCATTTAATTTGAACTCATTGATAAACGGTGGTTGGCTAATGGCCAACAACTTCGTCAACCATGAACTAAAAGTACAGTTATCATGCTTGTAACCAAATTATAGAGTTCAAAAACAGATAGATTTTTATAAATAATGTTTTGTTGTTGCATTTAACTGCCAAAAATGCTGTTATAGAAACTATTTCCTTAGTAGGTGAGGTCAGAGGTCACCATGTGGGAGAAGTGGGCGCTCAGGATGATAGACCAGTTTCCCACTAGTAATTACCAGTTGGAGGGCCGTTCAAGTGGATTTTTCCCAGTGTTAGTGTAGTAAATTCCCACTTCCCACTTGGTAACAAACGCACCATGACACTGCCTCCTTCAGTGCCTGATGCGTACTTGTGACTCTCATAAAGGGGGCTTGTCTGTAGCACGGTACATCTCCCACTCCAGGTAATGTGAAAGCCTTGCCCCCCACTAAGCCACGCCTCCTAAATCATTTCCCAGTGTGTCTTGCCTTTTATAGTGAATTGTAACGTTACCACTGACTGTACTTGTTAGTGACAGAGACATGGTCGTTGAATTCGTTCATTTTCAGTCCTGTGGCCTTAACCAAGTTAGTTCCTAGGCATATATTATCATCATAAAGTCTATCATCATAAAGTATTTGACAATACATTACATATCTCTGAAGGTACATTGTGTATTTTGATATTTTTGTACTCCAGGGAACAATGCTGTACCCATATTTCTAAGTGTGTGTATACAGTCGTGGTCAAAAGTTTTGAGAATGACACAAATATTCATTTTCACAAAGTCTGCTGCCTCAGTTTTTATAATGGCAATTTGCATATACTCCAGAATGAAGAGTGATCAGATGAATTGCAATTATTTGCAAAGTCCCTCTTTGTCATGAAAATGAACTTAATCCCCAAAAAAACATTTCCACTGCATTTCAGCCCCTGCCACAAAGGACCAGCTGACATCATGTCAGTGATTCTCTCATTAACACAGGTGTGTGTTGACGAGGACAAGGCTGGAGATCACTCTGTCATGCTGATTGAGTTAGAATAACAGACTGGAAGCTTTAAAAGGACGGGGGTGCTTGAAATCATTGTTCTTCCTCTGTTAACCATGGTTACCTGCAAGGAAACACGTGCCGTCATCATTGCTTTGCACAAAAAGGGCTTCACAGGCAAGGATATTGCTGCTAGTAAGATTGCACCTAAATCAACCATTTATCGGATCATCAAGAACTTCAAGGAGAGAGGTTCAATTGTTGTGAAGAAGGCTTCAGGGCGCCCAAGAAAGTCCAGCAAGCACCAGGACCGTCTCCTAAAGTTGATTCAGCTGCGGGATCGGGGCACCACCAGTGCAGAGCTTGCTCAGGAATGGCAGCAGGCAGTTGTGAGTGCATCTGCACGCACAGTGAGGCAAATACTTTTGGAGGATGGCTTGGTGTCAAGAAGGGCAGCGAGGAAGCCACTTCTCTCCAGGAAAAACATCAGGGACAGACTGATATTCTGCAAAAGGCACAGGGATTGTACTGCTGAGGACTGGGGTAAAGTATTTTCTCTGATGAAAAGCTTGTCCGGAGAAGACAAGGTGAGCGCTACCATCAGTCCTGTGTCATGCCAACAGTAAAGCATCCTGAGACCATTCATGTGTGGGGTTGCTTCTCAGCCAAGGGAGTGGGCTCACTCACAATTTTCCTAAGAACACAGCCATGAATAAAGAATGGTACCAACACATCCTCCGACAGCAACTTCTCCCAACCATCCAAGAACAGTTTGGTGACGAACAATGCCTTTTCCAGCATGATGGAGCACCTTGCCATAAGGCAAAAGTGATAACTAAGTGGCTCGTGGAACAAAACATTGAGATTTTGGGTCCATGGCCAGGAAACTCCCCAGACCTTAATCCCATTGAGAACTTGTGGTCAATCCTCAAGAGGCGGGTGGACAAACAGAAACCCACAAATTCTGACAAACTCCAAGCATTGATTATGCAAGAATGGGCTGCCATCAGTCAGGATGTGACCCAGAAGTTAATTGACAGCATGCCAGGGCGGATTGCAGAGGACTTGAAAAGAAGGGTCAACACTGCAAATATTGACTCTTTGCATAAACTTAATGTAATTGTCAATAAAAGCCTTTGACACTTATGGAATGCTTGTAATTATACTTCAGTATACCATAGTAACATCTGACAAAAATATATCATAACACAGAGAGAGAGAGAGAGAGAGAGAGAGAGAGAGAGAGAGAGAGAGAGAGAGAGAGAGAGAGAGAGGAGAGAGTGAGAGTTAAGGTACTGTGGGATTCTTTAATCAGTTTGGCTCATTGGACAGGTCAGAGTCTATGTTTGAATATGTTGAGTGGTTTTTGGCAATACACTGTAGATGTATTCATGGATTTAGCTGTTGAAATTCCTTCCCGGACCCCCCTACTGCTATGGGCTAAGCCACCGATGTCATCACATCCTAGAGGAGAGAGGAGCTGCTACCCCTGGGGAGAGAGGAGCTGTTACCCCTGGGGATAGAGGAACTGATACCCCTGGGGAGAGAGGAACTGATACCCCTGGGGAGAGAGGAGCTGTTACCCTTGGGGAGAGAGGAACTGATACCCCTGGGGAGAGAGGAGCTGCTACCCCTGGGGAGAGAGGAGCTGTTACCCCTGGGGAGAGAGGAGCTGTTACCCCTGGGGAGAGAGGAGCTGTTACCCCTGGGGAGAGAGGAGCTGTTACCCCTGGGGAGAGAGGAACTGTTACCCCTGGGGAGAGAGTAGCTGCTACCCCTGGGGAGAGAGGAGCTGTTACCCCTGGGGAGAGAGGAGCTGCTACCCCTGGGGAGAGAGGAGCTGCTACCCCTGGGGATAGAGGAGCTGCTACCCCTGGGGAGAGAGGAGCTGCTACCCCTGGAGAGAGAGGAGCTGTTACCCCTGGGGAGAGAGGGGCTGATACCCCTGGGGAGAGAGGAGCTGCTACCAGGAGAGACTGCGACCCTGCTCGGGAAGAGCTTAACGACTGGTGATTGTTGGGGCACGTTTGGCAGGAGCTTCATTGATGGAGACTGCTGAACTTGCTGATGTTTCACAATATGAAGCTCCTCCAGCTGTTACCCCTGGGGAGAGAGGAACTGTTACCCCTGGGGAGAGAGGAGCTGTTACCCCTGGGGAGAGAGGAGCTGATACCCCTGGGGAGAGAGGAGCTGTTACCCCTGGGGAGAGAGGAGCTGATACCCCTGGAGAGAGAGGAGCTGTTACCCCTGGGGAGAGTGGAGCTTCTACCCCTAGGGAGAGAGGGGGGAGCTGATACCCCTGGGGAGAGAGGAGCTGTTTCCCCCTGGGGAGAGAGGGAGCTGTTACCCCTGGGGAGAGAGGAGCTGTTACCCCTGGGGAGAGATGGGCTGATACCCTGGGGGAGAGAGGAACTGCTACCCCTGGGGAGAGAGGAGTTGCTACCCCTGGAGAGAGAGGAGCTGTTACCCCTGGGGAGAGAGGGGCTGATACCCCTGGGGAGAGAGGAGCTGCTACCAGGAGAGACTGCGACCCTGCTCGGGAAGAGCTTAACGACTGGTGATTGTTGGGGCACGTTTGGCAGGAGCTTCATTGATGGAGACTGCTGAACTTGCTGATGTTTCACAATATGCCATGGCTGTCTCAGTCACCAGGTCTCAACCCAATTGAAGACAACCATCAACAAAACACCAAATTATGGAATTTATTGTGGAAGAATGATGTCACATCCCTCCAATAGAGTTTTCTTTTTTTTCAACCTTGACAATAAACATTTTAATGAACCACAAACACTTGATGTTTAGGGATGGCACACATAGGGAGACAGTTTGCGTTCCTTCTCACATATGCACCTAGGAAGATGCAGTGTTTCTCAACCTGTCATTTTACATCATGTTGCAAGACACATACCATAAAATTAATCCATAGACTTTTGTCCATATTTACAGAAGGCTGTCATTTCACAAATTGTTCCTAAATTGAAAGGACATAGGGAAAATAAAGTCAAACATTTCAATACAAAATAATAAAAACAATCACAGCATTACTCAGTCTTAATGTATTTTAACCATATTAACCAGTTTAATCAAATTGTTTTCATTTGGAACACTAAATCAGAACTACATTTGGAGTTCCAGACACTTGTAGAATGTTTGCCAAGGCACATTGTTAGAGCTATAAAGAGACAGGGAGTGGGAGAGAGAACAGGTAGAACCTGATATGGAAATGAGCAGAACAAACTAAAGGAACTTTCCACCACCGAATGATCATTCCAGACTCTACTTCTATTGAGAGACATATAAAAGGTAAGACGACGATTGTTATGATATTAATATAGTTGATGATATTGTTATGTGTATTAATATAGTTGATGATATTGTTATGTGTATTAATATAGTTGATGATATTGCTATGTGTATTCATATTGTTGATGATATTGTTATGTGTATTAATATAGTTGATGATATGTTTTGTGGACAGTGTTATAATAGGCCTACTCTCCTTAAAATGTTTTGGATATAAATTAGATGTGTGGGGTGAATTCGTTCTGTTTCCATCTGTGTGCCCCAGGGTGTGCCCCAGGGCTCCTACACTATCTAGAATCTAAAAGGGTTCTTTGGCTGTCCCCATAGGAGAACCCTTTGTAGAACCATTTTTGGTACTAGGTAGAACCCTTTTGTGTTCCATGAAGAATCCTTTCCACAGAGGGTTCTACATGGAAGCCAGAAGGGTTTTACCTGGAACCCAAAAGCGTTCTCCTATGGGGACAGCCAGAGGACCCTTTTGGAACTCTTTTTTCTAAGAGTGTACTGTATCATAGGTCTATAGACTTGTCTTCTCAAAACAGGCTTAAAACACAACAAGCAACAACATTTTCTCTTTCTAATCTACTGTTAACTCTTTTCACTCAGGAAGGTATGTTGTGTGAAAGAGAGACAAATAAATACTGTGGAAAGACTAACAACAACTTACAGTTCCTCAAAACAGGTTGTGTGTGTTCATTAGTGCCCACCGTAGCAAAACGTTTGGCAACAGAAACTGTTTAGGTCACGTTGTACAGCGTTTGGAGTAAACTGTTTATGCAACATTTTAAAACCGTTGGCTGCGGTGTAAACTAATGAACACTACCCAGGTAGTAGCCTACAACTCGGCTGTTGATGCCTGCCTCATGCTCTAACCTGAACTTAGCCTGAGGGGTGTACTATGATGCAAGCTAGATATACTGGTTTTCTAAAGCTAGCTTCAGTTAGCTTCACATTCCAGCTCATCCATAGGAATGTACAGAGTGCCAGTCATCAGGAAGGTGCTCTCAGCAGAATGGAAAATATATAATGACTTGACAGTTGAATCATACAAAATGGCGCTAACTGGACGTGGGCAAGTCAAATTCAATCAGTGGAGGTTGCTGAGGGGAGAACGGCTCATATTAATGATACCATTCCACCGATTCCGCTCCAGCCATTACCACAAGCCCGTCCTCCCCAATTAAGGTGCCACCAACCTCCTGTGAATTCAATACATCAATATTCATTCGTCATAGTTCTACATTTCCCATTTCGTATGATAAATGTAATTGTATCATAGTTCTACTATAGTGTAGCGATCTGTGCAACTTCCGGCGTGAGTTTACTGTGAACACTGAGGCTGTACCCACTTTAAGCTACAGTTTTAACAGAGACCGAGTAGGCTATTTGATCATAATGTAAAAAAGGCCTCCAATAACATTTAACATGGAAATAGCTGTTCTATCATTCAGCCTACAGTAGCAGCCAATGTGTGGTGTTCAATGTAAGCCTACATTCCATGAGACATTCCAAAAACATGCAGAGCTTGACATTAACCTGTTTATCTACTTGTCCTTCACACAAGGAGGAGGTGACTGAAAATGTTGTTGTGTTTGATGCAAGAAACCACTTTACTAAATAAAATGCATCATTATTCCCATGTACTACGATGCAATTCCAACCAAGTAACCCAATTGGCGCCAGTGGCGCGATGCGTAGGTTGTTTGCCTTTTACAAGTGCAACCTGGGTTCACTTCCCTGCCCCGCTGTTTGCTACATTGGTGTCAGAAGTAGTATGGTGTCTGTGAGGCCATCAGATTGCACGGCCCGGATGTGTGAGGGGTCTGAGTAGTCGAAGCACGAGACTTGCTTTTATAGGGGGTAGTGTGAAACAGGTTACAATTCCCATCGCAGCAATAGGGTTAACCTAGTTTTGGCCAGCGACCTGGGTTCACTGCCCTGCCCCGCTGTTTGCTACAATATTAATATCACAGGCTACCCGACGTCCGTTGAACAAAGAGACACAACAATATGAGTGAAAGGATTTTAGGATAATATCAGTAAGTGTTTATTTAAAGTTGTCTTCTGGGTTCAGCCTTCTAGCTTCCTCTATCAATTGGGTGAAATATAACAAATGACATGGTCTCAGAGTTTGGAGATAACCAGTCCCAGTTTAAATCGCCCATGATTTCCATTTCATTATTTCCCCAGAGCAGCAAGGGAATCTAGAGACTCAACCTTTGCAGAATCAGAATCACCTTTATTCGCCAAGTACATTTGCACATACATATGTACAATTTTAATTTGAGCCAGTTTGCTACAGCAGGAAAATATTCCTGCAGCAACAGGAAATATGAATTATTATGTGAATTATAATTAATGGACATTTTTGTAGTGGTTGATACATTTTTATTAAGGGAAACTCAAGTCTGGCATTTCTAAGTGGAAATTACAAACTTCAGAAGCCTTTTAAAACCTCAAATACACTACAAGTGTTACATTTGCTGCGTTGAGGGAAAGTTATTCTGCAGTGTGGGGTAATCAAATTAAGATCCTACATCTGTACACATAATTTTACATGTTGATAGTGATAGACAACATTTAGAGACAGAATATAGACAGAAGAGTTTACACAAATGTCTGTACAACATTATACACAACTAGGAAGAGTGAGCATAGAGCTATAAGATAATGAACAGTGGATATACAGATATACAGTACAGTGGGAATACAGTTGATATACAGATATACAGTACAGTGGGAATACAGTTGATATACAGATATACAGTACAGTGGGAATACAGTTGATATACAGATATACAGTACAGTGGGAATACAGTTGATATACAGATATACAGTACAGTGGGAATACAGTTGATATACAGATATACAGTACAGTGGGTATACAGTTGATATACAGATATACAGTACAGTGGGAATACAGTTGATATACAGATATACAGTACAGTGGGAATACAGTTGGTATACAGATATACAGTACAGTGGGAATACAGTTGGTATACAGATATACAGTACAGTGGGAATACAGTTGATATACAGATATACAGTACAGTGGGAATACAGTTGATATACAGATATACAGTACAGTGGGAATACAGTTGGTATACAGATATACAGTACAGTGGGAATACAGTTGATATACAGATATACAGTACAGTGGGAATACAGTTGATATACAAATATACAGTACAGTGGGAATACAGTTGATATACAGATATACAGTACAGTGGGAATACAGTTGGTATACAGATATACAGTACAGTGGGAATACAGTTGGTATACAGATATACAGTACAGTGGGAATACAGTTGATATACAGATATACAGTACAGTGGGTATACATATACAGTACCAGTATAAATATATCTAAGAGAGATGAACAGAGTGCTAATGCAGTATAGTTCAGTTATTTAGTCTACAGTTCAGAGATGACTTGATGTGGTGAGCAGCATAGAGTGTATAGTCCTTTAGTCTCTATGGGCCAGATGGTAGTGTACAGTTCAGAGATGGCTTGATGTGGTGAGCAGCATAGAGTGTATAGTCCTTTAGTCTCTATGGACCAGATGGTAGTGTACAGTTCAGAGATGGCTTGATGTGGTGTGCAGCATAGAGTGTACAGTCCTTTAGTCTCTATGGACCAGATGGTCGGTTGGTGAGGGCTACAGCATGGGGAAAGAAACTGTTCAGATGGGGGTCTATAACATCCAATCACATAGGTTTACAGCAGCTGACAGTTGCAACGTTATTGCTAATAACTCAAACTGCCTTATTTAGATAAAAACATTATCTCTGTACAGATGTAGGATCTTAATTTGATCACTCTGTTGCAGGAGAACTAAAACTTGTAGTGTATTTGAGTGTATTTAAGCTTTAAAAAAGGTTTCTGAAGATGATCAATTCCACTTTTGTGTTAAAATAATTGTTCATTAATTATAATCCACATAATAATTCAAATGTCCTGTTGCTGCAGGATTCTTTTCCTGCTGTAGCAAACTGGCTAAAATTAAGATCCTACATCTGTAGCAATACACCTCTCTTTGATGTACATGGCTATATCAGGATTGACTTTTGACCATTTGACATCTTTTATTTACTGTTGTTTAGGGTGGTTGAATGAGTTGCCTATAAAAGCTACTTCATCTGCAAGAGAACAGGCGGCTGCACCAGCGACTGTAAGAAGTGATGTGATTTCCTCATATGAACGTGAAAGTAAGTGTGTAGCCTACGCAGTTACCCAATGGCTGTTGAAACTGTGGCACATATTTCTCTGTAACATTAGAAGTCGGATGATTGTGTTGATATGTAGGAAAGACGGGCAGACTCTCATAGGTCTAGGCTAAACTACAAACTATTATAAGGTTAGGTCGACGTCAGACATTCAATAGTCAGAGTAGGTTTGAGCTATGATCACTTATCATGCTGACGAACCTGATGGTCTCCGTTGGAAATGGTGTGTAAAATACCATGCCTAGGCTACAAGCTCTGTCCTGCTACTGTTAGGTCTATAACGTTATGGGAACTGATCTGAACAGGTTTAGGCTGGTCATCTAGGATATGTAGGCTATAGCTGAGGTATAGACCTCCATCTGCATATCACTAACAAACCACTATTATATATTATAACCTAGCCTACTTTACATAATATAAATCTTCTACTTGTTGCAAAATAACTTTCTGAATGGATCAATGATTTCCCCTCAGATCAATCATGCCCGTTTTAGCCCTTCTGTCTACATTCTCAGATTCAAAGACAACAAATGGCCGACTTTTAATGAATACAAAATACGTGTGAGACATGGCCTTGTGTTGCTGCACTGTCTATAACTACCTTAACAAACAGTGACTTATTATTATTATTATTGACAGTTAACATGGAGAAGAGATGTCACAACCAGATGTTCATCTGATTGCATTAAATAGCCTGACTGTTTCGATATGTCTGTTAGTAAATTTTTTATTTCTAAGAGATCATGAGTAAAAGAGAACAATGGACATTCTAGAATGAGTTGTCACTGTGTTCACCACAACCAACATGCTGCATCTCTGTTTAGGGGTCAGTGCTCTAAAATGAGTCTCTCTGGGGAGAGAGAGGAGGGGGTCCCTGCCTCTAAAATATCTCTCTCTGGGGGGAGAGAGGAGGGGGTCCTTGCCTCTAAAATGAGTCTCTCTGGGGAGAGAGAGGAGGGTGTCCCTGCCTCTAAAATTAGTCTGTCTGGGGGACATGACACCAAAGCTAAGAGGTGAGATGACAATTTTGTTTAAGAATTCTTAAGTTTATTCCCAAAATGCTATACCCACACTTTTTTTCAGCAGAAATGATTGCCTTGGGTACCTTCAATATTACTGGGTACCTTCAATATTACTGTTCTCAGATTTTTTATTAATGGATTTGAGATGTGTATAAAAATTTACGTTTTTTTGGCTAAATGCTATATATCCATTGTTTAGCTGGAATTGGATGTTCGTATCCTGTATATTGACTGTGATATGTGGTTGTCTCACCTAGATATCTTAAGATGAATGCACTTACAGATGCCATATCTTAATTTGACCCAGTTTCTCACAGCAGGAAAATAATCCTGCAGCAATAGAAAATATAAATTATTATGTGTATTATAATTCATGAACATTTTTTGTAGTGGTTGGTACATTTTTCATTAGGGCAAATAAAGTTTGACGTTTTTAAAGTAGAAATTACAAACTCTAGAAGCCTTTTTAAAGCTTGAATACACTACAATACGGCAACTGTATTTTAAGTCACTCTGGGTACGGTTTCCCGATAGCGATGGAATTTAGGCTTACCAGTGTTTTAAGATGCATCTTTCCTACAACGGCTGAAGATGTAACATGTATTTCCCAAGCACCACGCAGAGAGAACGGTCGCCAAGTGCGTTGTTGGAGCATGTCGTTATTTAGAGGATCGAAAGAAAGGGAGCGCTGCTCTCGGATCAGATTTCTCCATTCAAATCTTTCCTTAACATTATAATTAGTTCCCAATACTGATGACAGATCAGCTCCTAGAGAGATATTACCACCTACGGCTGCAAATATTGAGGCGGCTTATTCTAAATCAGAGATTTGGAACATCATTGGGCACATGTTAGGCTACACATCATGAAATATATTGAGACAAATTACAGACCGTAGTCTAAAAGTAGAAAGATATATCTCAATTGATTGAACATGAAACATATTTCAATATGATTGAAATAGGACTATAGCCTACTGTTTATATTTTAATGCTGTCATCTCAGTTTTCATTTGAAGCATCATTTTATATGTCGCTTGTTTGCATCAATTGCAAAGACATTTGCCACTTTGTATTTGTAGTCAACTTTGTTCTGAATTTATCTGCGGTCACAGAGAGACGGATAAACCATGTGAATCTATGTTTAGCGGAGATCTTCTGTGTATAAAGTGACGCGAGAGGGCAAAAAAGCATCTAACGACGCAGTGGTCTGAGGCAGGAGTTATTTTCGGGGTGCCTCAAGTATGCTGGACACATGATATTTTTAACAACGTTTTTTTTCGGATAAAAAGTTGTTCATTGCATCCGCCATGGAGCCCAGCTTAATAATATTACCTTCTGTCCGTCGTTATAAAGTAATCGCAAAAAAACAGGCCTTATTTTAGGTCATTTCTCACCCTACCAGCTCCTATTAGTTCTAATGAGCTCCGTGACACCGACTCGCCTTCAGAACGTTCTATTCCCAGTCCATTGTTCTGCGTCACTATTGTTATCAATGAGACCTGCCTGCGTTAATCCTGTAGGTTTACCTCAGGTAACTTATTATTAACAAGGTTACGGCTACTATGTTTTTCTCGACCAGAGATGACTAAATTAATGTTCAGGCTTATTGATAGTCGTTATAGTAATGAAGTATAATTTCAAAACATGAGCATAAAAACAGCTAATAATAAACATGAATCATCATTATATTATTTCACAGTAATCTGTTAAATGCTTTTCCAGTCGTTCCTCTTGCATTAACAGTGTGGAAAGGGACAGCAAAAAGCGTGTGCAGGAGTTTTCCTGTGAGGGGGAGTGGTGGTGTATCCAGGGAGAAAACTTAACTGATCTTCTGAAATGTCATTTGTGGTCTTATGCTGCCATCTATTGGAATTATTTAGCAACTGCAGTAGTACTGAATAAAGTATATCCTTACTAAAGTAGTAATTATTCAAAATTTCTAAATATGACATTTTCTAGTTCATTTTACCACTTACAACCATATCATAACAATGTATAGCATAACAAACAATGAAACTGACATAAACCAAAAACACCATACATTTAGTTAACTATATATATATACTATTTATTTAGATGGGTGACATTATTTGCCAAAGTAATACCACTGTAGATAAAGAAGAGCTCTCCTGTAGGTGTACCAGAACTTTCAAAGGCCATTTTCTCAAAATTGAGGTTACAAGTCTATTATCTTTCAAAGCAGAATTACTTTCCCATTGTTCCTCAACTGTAGTGTATGATATACCGTTTTCTAGCTGTCTCTACTTTTATCCAATGTAAAAAAACACCATTTCAAATGTTGCTACATAAGATCGAATCGAGCCGGTTGGTCACATTTGACTGTGTAAAACCTAGCAGTACTACTTATTTCTCCGAGAGTGAGGCTGATATATATTATTACTGTATAAAACCTAGCAGTGCTACTTATTTCTCTGATAGTGAGGCAGATATATATTATTACTGTGTAAAACCTAGTAGTACTACTTATTTCTCTGAGAGTGAGGCAGATATACTTTGGGGAGAACAAGTATTTGATACACTGCCGTTTTTGCAGGTTTTCCTACTTACAAAGCATGTAGAGGTCTGTAACTTTTAGCATAGGTACACTTCAACTGTGAGAGACGGAATCTAAAACAAAAATCCAGAAAATCACATTGTATGATGTTTAAGTAATTAATTTGCATTTTATTGCATGACATACGTATTTGCTCACCTACCAACCAGTAAGAGTTATGGCTCTCACAGACCTGTTAGTTTTTCTTTAAGAAGCCCTCCTGTTCTCCACTCATTACCTGTATTAACTGCCCCTGTTTGAACTCGTTACCTGTATAAAAGACACCTGTCCACACACTCAAACAGACTCCAACCTCTCCACAATGGCCAAGACCAGAGAGCTGTGTAAGGACATCAGGGATACAATTGTAGAACTGCACAGGCTGGGATGGGCTACAGGACAATAGGCAAGCAGCTTGGAGAGAAGGCAACAACTGTTGGCGCAATTATTAGAAAATGGAAGAAGTTCAAGATGACGGTCAATCACCCTCGGTCTGGGGCTCCATACAAGATCTCACCTCTTGGGGCATCAATGATCATGAGGAAGGTGAGGGATCAGCCCAGAACTACACGGCAGGACCTGGTCAATGACCTGAAGAGAGCTGGGACCACAAAAACCATTAGTAACACACTATGCCATCATGTATTAAAATCCTGCAGCGCACGCAAGGTCCCCCTGCTGAAGCCAGCCCATGTCCCGTCTGAAGTTTGCCAATGACCATCTGGATGATCCAGAGGAGGAATGGGAGAAGGCCATGTGTTCTGATGAGACAAAAATATAGCTTTTTGGTCTAAACTCCACTCGCCGTGTTTGGAGGAAGAAGAGGGATGAGTACAACCCCAAGAACACCATCCTAACCATGAAGCATGGAGGCGGAAACATCATTCTTTTGGGATGCTTTTCTGCAAAGGGGACAGGACGACTGCACCGTATTGAGGGGAGGATGGATGGGGCCATGTATCGCAAGATCTTGGCCAACAACCTCCTTCCCTCAGTAAGAGCATTGAAGATGGGTCGTGGCTGGGTCTTCAAGCATGACAACGACCCAAAACACACAGCCAGGGCAACTAAGGAGTGGCTCCGTAAGAAGCATCTCAAAGTCCTGGAGTGGCCTAGCCAGTCTCCAGACCTGAACCAAATAGAAAATCTTTGGAGGGAGCTGAAAGTCAGTATTGCCCAGCGACAGCCCCGAAACCTGAAGGATCTGGAGAAGGTCTGTATGGAGGAGTGGGTCAAAATCCCTGCTGCAGTGTGTGCAAACCTGGTCAAGACCTACAGGAAACTTATGATCTCTGTAATTGCAAACAAAGGTTTCTGTACCAAATATTAAGTTCTGCTTTTCTGATGTATCAAATACTTATGTCATGTAATAAAATGCCAATTAACTACTTAACAATCATACAATGTGATTTTCTGGATTTTTGTTTTAGATTCCGTCTCTCACAGTTGAAGTGTACCTATGATAAAAATTACAGAACTCTACATGCTTTGAAAGTAGGAAAACCTGCAAAATCGGCAGTGTTTCAAATACTTGATCTCCCCACTGTATATTATTACTGTGTAAAACCTAGCAGTACTACTTATTTCTCTGAGAGTGAGGAAGATATATATTATTACTGTGTAAAACCTAGCAATACTAATTATTTCTCTGAGAGTGAGGCAGATATATATTATTACTGTGTAAAACCTAGCAGTACTAATTATGTATCTGAGAGTGAGGCAGATATATTATTACTGTGTAAAACCTAGCAGTACTACTTATTTCTCTGAGAGTGAGGCAGATATATTATTACTGTGTTAAACCTAGTAGTACTACTTATTTCTCTGAGAGTGAGGCAGATATGTAGCATTTTGCAAAAAAACATGATTATTTGTCTCTCTGAAATGAAACCATCAAGTGATAGATTGAAATGAAACCATCAAGTGATAGATTGTTCAATGACATGTCTGTCATTGAACAATCCCATACCTTGATTAGCTACTGAAAAAACACACCAATCTTTTTAATAATTTCTTCAAACAATAAAAGCTCATTAACAAACATTTCTGAAAATGGATATATAGCGTTTTGGAATGAAACTCTTGTTTCACCATCTGAACTCAGAGTAGATGAGAGATGTAATGTTTGTCTCTGTTGTGTTGAAGTCCAATCAAGCAGGAGAGACCAGCCTCCCCTGTACCCAAATGTGTGTCCATGAAGAGTGACCGGTCTATGGGTCTATATACAGTGGGGAAAAAAAAGTATTTAGTCAGCCACCAATTGTGAAAGTTCTCCCACTTAAAAAGATGAGAGAGGCCTGTAATTTTCATCATAGGTACATGTCAACTATGACAGACAAAATGAGGAAAAAAAATCCAGAAAATCACATTGAAGGATTTTTTATGAATTTATTTGCAAATTATGGTGGAAAATAAGTATTTGGTCAATAACAAAAGTTTCTCAATACTTTGTTATATACCCTTTGTTGGCAATGACACAGGTCAAACGTTTTCTGTAAGTCTTCACAAGGTTTTCACACACGGTATTTTGGCCCTTTCTCCATGCAGATCTCCTCTAGAGCGTGATGTTTTGGGGCTGTCGCTGGGCAACACAGACTTTCAACTCCCTCCAAAGATTTTCTATGGGGTTGAGATCTGGAGACTGGCTAGGCCATTCCAGGACCTTGAAATGCTTCTTACGAAGCCACTCCTTCGTTGCCCGGGCGGTGTGTTTGGGATCATTGTCATACTGAAAGACCCAGCCACGTTTCATCTTCAATGCCCTTGCTGATGGAAGGAGGTTTTCACTCAAAATCTCACGATACATGGCCCCATTCATTCTTTCCTTTACACGGATCAGTCGTCCTGGTCCCTTTGCAGAAAAACAGCCCCAAAGCATGATGTTTCCACCCCCATGCTTCACAGTAGGTATGGTGTTCTTTGGATGCAACTCAGCATTCTTTGTCCTCCAAACACGACAAGTTGAGTTTTGACCAAAAAGTTCTATTTTGGTTTCATCTGACCATATGACATTCTCCCAATCCTCTTCTGGATCATCCAAATGCACTCTAGCACGGGCCTGGACATGTACTGGCTTAAGCAGGGGGACACGTCTGGCACTGCAGGATTTAAGTCCCTGGCGCGTAGTGTTACTGATGGTAGGCTTTGTTACTTTGGTCCCAGCTCTCTGCAGGTCATTCACTAGGTCCCCCGTGTGGTTCTGGGATTTTGCTCACCGGTCTTGTGATCATTTTGACCCCACGGGGTGAGATCTTGCGTGGAGCCCCAGATCGAGGGAGATTATCAGTGGTCTTGTATGCCTTCCATTTCCTAATAATTGCTCCCACAGTTGATTTCTTCAAACCAAGCTGCTTACCTATTGCAGATTCAGTCTTCCCAGCCTGGTGCAGGTCTACAATTTTGTTTCTGGTGTCCTTTGACAGCTCTTTGGTCTTGGCCATAGTGGAGTTTGGAGTGTGACTGTTTGAGGTTGTGGACAGGTGTCTTTTATACTGATAACAAGTTCAAACAGGTGCCATTAATACAGGTAACGAGTGGAGGACAGAGGAGCCTCTTAAAGAAGAAGTTACAGGTCTGTGAGAGCCAGAAATCTTGCTTGTTTGTAGGTGACCAAATACTTATTTTCCACCATAATTTGCAAATAAATTCCTTAAAAATCCTACAATGTGATTTTCTGGAATTTTTTTCCTCAATTTGTCTCTCATATTTGACGTGTACCTATGATGAAAATTACAGGCCTCTATCATCTTTTTAAGTGGGAGAACTTGCACAATTGGTGGCTGACTAAATACTTTTTTTCCCCACTGTATAGAGTTCAGAGAGGGAGACTTTTCTAGTGAACAAAGGTAAGAATAACTCATGGGTCATGGTCAGTGAGTTAAACAAAACTGTCTCTAGTCATTTCTCCTCTCCCATTTTACCATTTATTTTGGTTGTTTTCATAATCCATAGGCTAAACCTTTTTTCCATTTTCATAGTCCTGAAACAATATTAAACTAACACAACATTCCCTGTTTTGTGTGTGTGTGTGTGTGTGTGTGTGTGTGTGTGTGTGTGTGTGTGTGTGTGTGTGTGTGTGTGTGTGTGTGTGTGTGTGTGTGTGTGTGTGTGTGTGTGTGTGTGTGTGTGTGTGTGTGTGCGTGTATGTGTGTGTGTGTGTGCACTCCCTGGATGAGGAGATGTAATCTCATGTTTTGTCCACAGAAACCAACAGGAGAGATCAGAGTCAGAGATTCTCAGTGGTCAGTCTTCCCAGAGTCATCAAACAGACCTGGCCTCCATATTCAGTGTATGTGGTCCTGTTATGTACATTTGTTTTTGTTTACCTCAAGTAAAGTTGATCTATCAATCATTCTTTAATGTGTTAATGAGAAAGCATTTAGTCTCTTGCTTAACTTATTTACTTGATTTATTTCAGTTGCTTGAAGAGAATATTATGACATTTGTGAAGAACGAGCTGAAGATGTTCAAGAGGATTCTTAGTCCAGAACTCCTAGAAGGCTTTGAGAGTCAGAAGCAGGATAAGGAAGTGGTGGATGCTGAAGATGAGAAGCAGGAGAGCAGTGCCAGAGATGGGGCTCTGAAGATCACACTGCACGTCCTGAGGAAAATGAACCAGAAGGAGCTTGCTGACACACTGGAGAAAAGTAAGAGCTGTCTGCCTCATGTTGAATGCTGTTTTAGAACATTTAAAAGCTGTAGCTAAAGTACAGCTAAAGTAACTGTGTAACTAAATGATATTGTAGCAGCCTTAACACAACACCTAGTGACCTCATCAAGTAGCAGCAGGGATGTGTTGTGGTGATTAATTTAGACAGAGAGAAGAGGAGAGACAGAAAGAGAGACAACATTATTAATGCCATCAATAATACCAATAATGATATAAATCAGTCACACCAGTGTGCAATGCATTATGAAAACATTTACAGATTTATACAGACAGTTAAGAGAATAAATGATTATAATGTAAACTTTATAAGACAGTCTTACAATACTGTAGGCATTAAAACAGATGTAATATTAATAACCTCTGTGTTATTTCTAGATTCAGATGAGCGTGCTGTGATTCTTCAGCGTGAACTCAAATCTAATCTAAAGAAGAAGTTTCAATGTGTATTTGAGGGTATCGCTAAACAAGGAAACCCAACACTTCTCAATAAGATCTACACAGAGCTCTACATCACAGAGGGTGGAACAGGAGAGGTCAATAATGAACATGAGCTGAGACAGATTGAGACAACAACCAGGAAACAAGCAAGACCAGAGACTGCAATCAAATGTAACGACATCTTCAGACCCTTAACTGGACAAGACAAACTTATCAGAACTGTGCTGACAAAGGGAGTCGCTGGCATTGGAAAAACAGTCTCTGTGCAGAAGTTCATTCTGGACTGGGCTGAAGGAATCGCAAATCAGGATGTCCAATTTGTATTTTCATTCCCTTTTCGGGAGCTGAATTTGATGAAAAAGGAAAAACACACTTTCATTGAACTTCTCAATCACTTCTCAATGGAAACCAAAGAATCAACAATCTCCAACTACGACAAGTACAAAGTTCTGTTCATCTTTGATGGTCTGGATGAGTGCCGACTGCCCCTAGACTTCCAGAAGAACAAGATCTGTTGTGACGTCACAGAGTCAACCTCAGTGGATGTTCTGCTGACAAATCTCATCAAGGGAAATCTGCTTTCCTCTGCTCTCCTCTGGATAACTACCCGACCTGCAGCAGCCAATCAGATCCCTTCAGGGTGTGTTGACCAGGTGACAGAGGTACGAGGGTTCAATGACCCACAGAAGGAGGAGTACTTCAGGAAGAGATTCAGTGATGAGGACCTGGCCAGAAGAATAATCTCACACATAAAGACATCAAGGAGCCTCCACATCATGTGCCACATTCCAGTCTTCTGTTGGATTTCTGCAATAGTCCTTGAACACATGCTGAAACATAAGAGAGAAGAGATGCCCAAGACTCTGACTGAGATGTACTCACTCCTTGTGTTGTTTCATACCAAACAGAAGAATGAAAAGTATCTTGGGAAAGAAGAGACAGGTCCACACTGGAATAAAGAGAGCATTCTGTCACTGGGAAAACTGGCTTTTCAACAGCTTGTGCATGGCAATCTGATTTTCTATGAAGAGGACCTGAAAGAGGCTGGCATTGATGTCAATGAAGCCTCAGTGTACTCAGGATTGTGCACACAGCTCTTTAAAGAGGAATGTGTGCTGTACCAGGACAAGGTGTACTGCTTCGTGCATCTGAGCATTCAGGAGTTTCTGGCTGCTGTATATGTGTTCCTCTCATTCATCAACAACAATGAGAATCTAATGGCTCGAACCGCAAGTTACTGAAGTTACTGTCTACAAGAGTGCTGTGGATAAAGCCTTACAAAGTGAGACAGGAAACCTGGACCTGTTCCTCCGCTTCCTTCTGGGCCTCTCACTGGAGTCCAATCAGAAGCACTTACGAGGTCTACTGACAAAGACAAGAAGCAGCTCACAGAGCCATGAAGAAACAGTCAAGTACATCAAGGAGAAGATCAGGAAGAATCCCTCTCCAGAGAGGTGCATCAATCTGTTCCACTGTCTGAATGAACTGAATGACAATTCTCTAGTGGAGGAGATCCAAAGCTACCTGAGATCAGGAAGTCTCTCAGAAGTCAAACTGTCACCTGCACAGTGGTCAGCTCTGGTCTTTGTGTTGCTGACTTCAGAAAAGGAGCTGGATGTGTTTGACCTGAAGAAATACTCAAAATCAGAGGAAGGTCTTCTGAGGCTGCTGCCAGTGGTCAAAGCCTCCAGAGCTGCACTGTGAGTACATAAAATGACATTTAAGTACTAATCATCAGGAAGAAATATTCAGTTTAGAGTAAAATATGTATTATAATATGTATATAATGTATAATATTAAATTGAAAAACTTACTGAATCAGTGAATTGGTGTTCACATTAGTATAACAATATGACCATGCAATTCTAGGAGACGGAAGATGAATCTATATGTTGTTTAAGAGAATAAACCAAATGCATCTGCCATTGTCCTTCTACACTACTGGTGTTAAATTAACAGTGTGTTTGTGAAATCATGATGATCTCTCTGTCAGGCTGTCAGGCTGTGGAGTCACAGAGGAAGGCTGTGCTTCTCTGGTCTCAGCTCTGAAGTCAAACCCCTCACACCTGAGAGAGCTGGATCTGAGAAACAATGACCTGAAGGATTCAGGAGTGAAGCTGCTCTCTGCTGGACTGGAGAATCCCCACTGTAAACTGGAGACTCTGAGGTCAGTATTCCTGTAGTTGGTCAACAAGTGATAACTGTTCACCAGATCCACATGTGTTTACCAGGCACACATAGTCCACACCATATGTGTTTGGACAGTGAAGCTTACAGTTTTACATTTGGTGCTATGCTCCAGCATTTTGGATTTGAGATATAATGTTTCATATTAGGCGACAGTACAGAATGTCACCTTTTATTTGAAGGTAATGGTGAGAGGTTAGCATGTTTTGTTGTAGCCTCTGTAACATTCTCACCCATTATTATTCATGATTCATTCATGATCCTTATCAATCATGGCATCATCAGGATTACTTTAGTAGTGTTTAGAAACATGTTATCTACTCACTTAGAAAGAACATGACTCAACACCAACGAATAGCAGTGTGGTTTTAATATGATTTGACTCTTTGCAGGCTGTCAGGCTGTCTAGTCACAGAGGAAGGCTGTGCTTCTCTGGTCTCAGCTCTGAAGTCAAACCCCTCACACCTGAGAGAGCTGGATCTGAGAAACAATGACCTGAAGGATTCAGGAGTGAAGCTGCTCTCTGCTGGACTGGAGAATCCCCACTGTAAACTGGAGACTCTGAGGTCAGTATTCCTGTATCACTCAATGAACACACACACACTGGACACACACACACAGGACACAAACACACACTACACACACACACACACACACACACACACACACACACACACACACACACACACACACACACACACACTCTGGACACACACACACACACACACACACTGGACACACACACACATACACACACACTCTGGACAGACACACACACACACACATATTAATTTAGTAGTGTTTAGAAACATGTTATCTACTATTAATTATGATACATTAATTAATTTATATACAGTACCAGTCAAAAGTTTGGACACACCTACTCATTCAAGGGTTTTTATTAATTTTTACAATTTTTACATTGTAAAATAATAGTGAAGACATTAAAACTATGAAATAACACATGAAATCATGTAGTAACCAAAAAAGTGTTAAACAAATGAAAATATATTTTATATTTGACATTTTTCAAATAGCCACACTTTGCCTTGATGACAGCTTTGCCCACTCTTGATATTCTCTCAATCAGCTTCACCTGGAATGCTTTTCCAACAGTCTTGAAGGAGTTCCCACATATGCTGAGAACTTGTTGGCTGCTTTTCCTTCACTCTGCGTTACGACTCATCCCAAACCATCTCAATTGGGTTGAGGTTGGGGGATTGTGGAGGCCAGGTCATCTGATGCAGCACTCCATCACTCTCCTTCTTGGTCAAATAGCCCTTACACAGCCTGGAGGTGTGTTGGGTCATTGTCCTGTTGAAAAACCAATGATAGTCCCACTAAGCCCAAACTAGATGGGATGGCGTATCGCTGCAGAATGCTGTGGTAGCCATGCTGGTTAAGTGTGGTTAAATTCTAAATAAATCACAGACAGTGTCACCAGCAAAGCTCCCCCACACCATCACACCATCACACCTCCTCCTCCATGCTTTACGGTGGGAAATACACATGCAGAGATCATCCGTTCACCCACACTGCGTCTAACAAAGACACGGCGGTTGGAACCAAAAATCTCCAATTTGGACTCTAGACCAAAGGACAAATGTCCACAGGTCTAATGTCCATTGCCAGTGTTTGTTGACCCAAACAAGTCTCTTCTTCTTATTGGTGTCCTTTAGTAGTGATTTATTTGAGGCAATTCGACCATGAAGGCCTGATTCACACAGTCCCCTCTGAACAGTTGATGTTGAGATGTGTCTGTGACTTGAACTCTGTGATGCATTTATTTGGGCTGCAATTTCTGAGGCTGGTAACTCTAATGAACTTATCCTCTGCAGCAGAGGTAACTCTGGGTCTTCCATTCCTGTGGCGGTCCTCATGAGATCCAGTTTCATCAAAGCTTTTGATGTTTTTTACGACTGCACTTGAAGAATCTTTCAAAGTTGTTGAAATGTTCCGTATTGACTGGCCGTCCTGTCTTAAAGTAATGATGGACTGTCATTTCTCTTTGCTTATTTGAGCTGTTCTTGCCATAATATTGACTTGGTCTTTTACCAAAAGGGCTATCTTCTGTATACCCCCTATCTTGTCACAACACAACTGATTGGCTCAAACACATTAAGAAGGAAAGAAATTCCACAAATTACCTTTTTAAGAAGGCACACCTGTTAATTGAAATGCATTCCAGGTGACTACCTCATGAAGCTGGTTGAGAGAATGCCAAGAGTGTGCAAAGCTGTCATCAAGGCAAAGGGTGGCTATTTGAAGAATCTCAAATATAAAATATATTTTGATTAATTTAACACTTTTTTGGTTACTACATGATTCTATATGTGTTATTTCATAGTTTTAAAGTCTTCACTATTATTCTACAATGTCGAAAATAGTAAAAATAAAGAAAAAACATTGAATGAGTTGGTGTGTTTAAACTTTTGACTGGTACTGTATATATACATATATGAATATATATGGCAGGTTTCAGGACACTGATGTATCTGAAATTGTTGAAATAATATATTTTCACACCAAAGAATAGCAGTGTGGTTTTAATATGATTTTACTCTTTGCAGGCTGTCAGGCTGTCTATTCACAGAGGAAGGCTGTGCTTCTCTGGTCTCAGCTCTGAAGTCAAACCCCTCACACCTGAGAGAGCTGGATCTGAGTAACAATGACCTGAAGGATTCAGGAGTGAAGCTGCTCTCTGCTGGACTGGGGAATCCCCACTGTAAAATGGAGACTCTGAGGTCAGTATTCCTGTAGTTGGTCAACAAGTGATAACTGTTCACCAGATCCACATGTGTTTACCAGGCACACATAGTCCACACCATATGTGTTTGGACAGTGAAGCTTACAGGTTTAAATGTGGTGCTATGCTCCAGCATTTTGGATTTGAGGTAGAATGCTTCATATTAGGTGACAGTACATAATGTCACCTTTTATTTGAGGATATTTCATACATATCTGTGTTACTGTGTAGAAATGAAAGCACTTTATGTATCTAGTTCTCCCATTTGAAAAAGTCGTAATAATTTGGACATATTCACTTATATTATATTAAAGTAGTCATAAGTTTAGTATTTGGTCCCATATTCCTTACCTGCAGTTATTACATCAAGCTTGTGATTCTACAAATTTGTTGAATACATTTGCAGTTTGTCTTGGTTGTGTTTTGGATGATGTTTTTCCCAATAGAAACTGAATGGTGAATAATGTCCTGTCATTTTGGAGTCACTTTACTTGTATTGTCAGTAAGAATAGAAGATGTTTCTGAACTCTTCTACATTCATATGGATGCTACCATGATTATGAATAATCATGAATGAATCCTGAATGATGATGAATGAGAAAGTTACAGAGGAACAAGGATCATACCCCCTCTGTTATTGGTAATGGTGAGAGGTTAGCATGTTTTGTTGTAGCCTCTGTAACTTTCTCACTCATTATTATTCAGGATTCATTCATGATTTTTCTTAATCAAGGCATCATCAGGATTCATTTAGTAGCGTTTAGAAACGTGTTATCTACTCAATTAGACAGAAGATTAATCCAGTCATCATCCACCGTTCAGTTACTATCGGGCAAAACATAACCCAAAACACATCCAAAACAACCTGCAAATGCAACCAACGAGTTCACAACCAAATACTCAACTTTTGACAACTTTAATACACTATAAGTGAATTTGTCAGAATACGTTTGACTTCGTCAAATAGGGGGACTAGATACATAAAGTGATTCATTTCTAAACGGTGAAACAGATATGTATTAAAATACCCTCAAATAAAAGGTGACATTATATACCTCACTGTCTGTCTTTTGACTGATACTGCTTTTTAATCTGCTCTGGTCAGTCTACTCAAATATTTGTACTATGCATTTTTCTATCTACAAGCAATACTTTGATAATTTGTCATTTATAATAAAGATACATTAATATATGAATAGATATGGCAGGTTTCAGGACACTGATGTATCTCAACATTTTGAAAAAATATACTGCCACTATTTTCACCACCAAAGAATAGCAGTGTGGTTTTAAGATGATTTGACTCTTTGCAGGCTGTCAGGCTGTCTAGTCACAGAGGAAGGCTGTGCTTCTCTGGTCTCAGCTCTGAAGTCAAACCCCTCACACCTGAGAGAGCTGGATCTGAGTAACAATGACCTGAAGGATTCAGGAGTGAAGCTGCTCTCTGCTGTCCTGGGGAATCCCCACTGTAAACTGGAGACTCTGAGGTCAGTATTCCTGTAGTTGGTCAACAAGTGATAACTGTTCACCAGATCCACATGTGTTTACCAGGCACACATAGTCCATACCATATGTGTTTGGACAGTGAAGCTTACAGTTTTACATTTGGTGCTATGCTCCAGCCTTTTGGATTTGAGATAGAATGTTTCATATTAGGCAACAGTACAGAATGTCACCTTTTATTTGATGTTAATGGTGAGACGTTAGCATGTTTTGTTGTAGCCTCTGTAACTTTCTCACTCATTATTATTCATGATTCATTCATAATTTTTCTTAATCATGGCATCATCAAGATTAATTTAGTAGTGTTTAGAAACATGTTATCTTCTCACTTAGACAGGAAATTACTCAAAACCAAAGAATAGCAGGGTGGTTTTAAAATTATTCTATTTTTCTCTCTACAAGCAATACTTTGATAATTTGTCATTTCTAATAATGAAACATCCATATATGAATAGATATGGCAGGTTTCTGGACTCTGATGTATCTGAATATGTTGAAAAAATATATTTTCACCTCCAAAGAAAAGCAGTGTGGTTTTAATATGATTTGACTCTTGTCAGGCTGTCAGGCTGTCTAGTCACAGAGGAAGGCTGTGCTTCTCTGGTCTCAGCTCTGAAGTCAAACCCCTCACACCTGAGAGAGCTGGATCTGAGTAACAATGACCTGAAGGATTCAGGAGTGAAGCTGCTCTCTGCTGGACTGGGGAATCCCCACTGTAAACTGGAGACTCTGAGGTCAGTATTCCTGTAGTTGGTCAACAACTGATAACTGTTCACCAGATCCACATGCGTTTACCAGGCACACATAGTCCACACCATATGTGTTTGGACAGTGAAGCTTACAGTTTTAAATTTGGTGCTATACTCCAGCATTTTGGATTTGAGATAGAATGTTTCATATTAGGTGACAGTATATAATGTCACCTTTTATTTGAGGATATTTCATACATATCTGTGTTACTGTTTAGAAATGAAAGCACTTTATGTATCTAGTTCTCCCATTTGAAAAAGTCGTAATAATTTGGACATATTCACTTATATTGTATTAAAGTAGTCATACGTTTAGTATTTGGTCCCATATTCCTTACCTGCAGTGATTACATCAAGCTTGTGATTCTACAAACTTGTTGAATACATTTGCAGTTTGTCTAGGTTGTGTTTTGGATGATGTTTTTCCCAATAGAAACTGAATGGTGAATAATGTCCTGTCATTTTGGAGTCACTTCACTTGTATTGTCAGTAAGAATAGAAGATGTTTCTGAACTCTTCTACATTCATATGGATGATACCATGATTATGAATAATCATGAAGAATCGTGAATGATGATGAATGAGAAAGTTACAGAGGAACAAGGATCATACCCCCTCTGTTATTGGTAATGGTGAGAGGTTAGCATGTTTTGTTGTAGCCTCTGTAACTTTCTCATTCATAATTGTTAATGATTCATTCATGATTATTCTTAATATGACATCTTCAGGATTACTTTAGTAGTGTTAAGAAACATGTTATCTACTCACTTAGACAGAAAATTACTCCAGTCATCATCCACCATGTTAATATTGGGCAAAACATAACCCAAAACACATCTAAAACAAACTGCAAATGCAACCAACTAGTTTGGGACCAAATACTAAACTCTTGACTACTTTAATACACTATAAGTGAATTGGTCAGAATACTTATGACTTCTTCAAATAGGGGGACTAGACACATAAAGTGCTTTCATTTCTAAATGGTGAAACAGATATGTATTAAAATACCCTCAAATAAAATGTGACATTATATACTGTCACCTCATATGAAAAATGTGATCTCAAATCCAAAATGTTGGAGTATAGAGCCACATTTAAAATGTTAGCTTCACTGTCAAAATAGATATGTTGTGGACTGTATACTCAATACAATCTAAATCTGATACCTCACTGTCTGTCTTTTGACTGATACTGCTTTTTAAACTGCTCTGGTCAGTCTACTCAAATATTTGTACTATATATTTTTATATCTACAAGCAGTACTTTGATAATTTGTCATTTCTAATAAGGAAACATCCATTTATGAATAGATAGGGCAGGTTTCAGGACACTGATTTAACTGAAAATGTTGAAAAATATACTTTCAATATCTTCACCACCAAAGAATAGCAGTGTGGTTTTAATATGATTTGACTCTTTGCAGGCTGTCAGGCTGTCTAGTCACAGAGGAAGGCTGTGCTTCTCTGGTCTCAGCTCTGAAGTCAAACCCCTCACACCTGAGAGAGCTGGACCTGAGCTACAATCACCCAGGAGACTCAGGAGTCAGACTGCTCTCTGCTGGACTGGAGGATCCACACTGCAGACTGGAGAAACTCAAGTATGTAGAGGGTTTATGTCAATGTTCATATCAGACATGGAGTTATCAGGCTAGTTAAGACAAACATTCTGACCACCACTTGGACTAAGTTATATAAAGACTGTGTGTGTGTGTGTGTGTGTGTGTGTGTGTGTGTGTGTGTGTGTGTGTGTGTGTGTGTGTGTGTGTGTGTGTGTGTGTGTGTGTGTGTGTGTGTGTGTGTGTGTGTGTGTGTGTGTGTGTGTGTGTGTGTGTGTGTGTGTGTGTGTGTGTGTGTGTGTGTGTGTGTGTGTGTGTGTGTGTGTGTGTGTGTGAGTTCAGGTGTATCCTTCATTGACTGTCTGTTCTTCTGCTTACCGCTACAGTGTGGAACATGGTGGAGAGAACAGAATGAAACCTGGAGTTAGAAAATGTGAGTGTTGACTGCTGTGAAGAATATGACTAAGAATAAGTCTTAATTCAAGTGAAGTCAAAGTCAAAGACCATCATTACTTACTTGGTCATATTAAATATCAGCTGTAGTTCTACAGAAGCTCAAATCAGGGACACCAAAGTTTACAAAGAGTTGCTTTGACAATGTCTGTGTGTGTGTGTGTGTGTGTGTGTGTTTGTGTGTGTTTTCATGCTTGTTCAGGATGTGTGTGTGTGTGTGTGTGTATAATTAATGGGAATAAGTGTGTTTTATATTACCATACAGTATAACATATGATCATTCAACAAATCTCAAGTTACCTTTACTTCTCCTTTTGATACCTAGAAACATCTACATTAAATTAATTAGTGAAAAGTGAGTTAACATTCTAATGTGAATGATGATGATTTCTAACATTGTGTCTGGTTTCATCCATCAGATGTCTGTGATCTCACACTGGACCTAAACACAGTAAACAGACTCCTCTCTCTGTCTGAGGAGAACAGAAAGGTGACATGTAGGAGAGAGAAGCAGACGTATCCTGATCACCCAGAGAGATTTGAGGACTATAGACAGGTGCTGTGTAGAGAGGGTCTGACTGGGCGCTGTTACTGGGAGGTAGAGTGGAGTGGGAGTTGGGCTGATATAGGAGTGGCATATAAAGGAATCAGAAGGAGAGGATGGGGTGATGACTGTGTGATTGGATACAATAACAAGTCCTGGAGTCTGTCCTGCTCTGACAACAGTTACAGAGCCTGTCACAATAATAAGTCCACTACCATACACGTCCCCTCCTCCAGCCCCCACAGAGTAGGAGTGTATCTGGACTGGCCAGCCGGCACTCTGTCCTTCTACAGAGTCTCCTCTGACACACTGACCCACCTGAACACATTCCACTCCACATTCACTGAGCCCCTCTATCCAGGGTTTAGGGTTTATGGTGTTTACTCCTCAGTGTCCCTGTAAATAATAACCACGGTAACACTGACACACACACACACACACACACACACACACACACACACACACACACACACACTGGACACACACTGAACACACACTGAACACACACACACACTGAACACACACACTGGACACAAACACACTGGACACACACACACAGTGGACACACACAAACACACACACACACACACACTGGACACACACAAACACACACACACACACACACTGGACAAATACACACACTGGACAAACACACACACACACACACTGTACACACACACACTGGACACACACACACTGGACACACACAAACACACACACACGCACACCGGACACACACACACACACTGGACAAACACACACTGGACACACACACACTGGACACACACACTGGACACACTCACACTCGACACAACGCACACACACTGGACACACACACACACACTGTACACACACACACACACACACACACACTAGACACACACACACTGGACACACACACTGGACACACACAAACACACATACACACACACACACACACTGGACACACACACAAAAACATACACTGGACAAACACACACACACTGGACACACACACACACGCAGGACAAACACACACACACACACACCGGACACACACACACACAAACACACACAAACACACTGGACACACACAAAAACACACACACACACAAACTAGACACACACACACTAGACACACACACACACTAAACACCCACACACACACTGGACACACACACAAACACACTGAACACACACACACACACACACACACACACACACTAGACACACACACTGCACACACACACTGGACACACACACACTGAACACACACACACACACTGGACACACACACACACTGAACACACACACTGGACACAAACACACTGGACACACACAGTGGACACACACAAAGAACACACACACACACACACACACACACACACACTGGACAAACACACACACACGCACACACACTGGACAAACACACATACTGGACACACACACACACACACACACACACACACACACACACACACACACACACTAGACACACACACTGCACACACACACTGGACACACACACACTGAACACACACACACACACACTGGACACACACACACACTGAACACACACACTGGACACAAACACACTGGACACACACAGTGGACACACACAAAGACACACACACACACACCCACACACACACACACTGGACAAACACACACACACACTGAACACACACACACACACACACACACACACACACACACACACACACACACACACACACACACACACACTAGACACACACACTGCACACACACGCTGGGGACACACACACACACTGGACACACACACACACACACACACACACTGAACACACATACACACACTAGACACACACACACACACACACACACTGGACACACACACACACACACACACACACACTGGACACACACACACACACACACACTGAACACACACACACACACACACACACTGAACACACATACACACACTAGACACACACACACACACTGAACACACACACACTGAACACACACACACACACACACTGGACACACACACACACACAGTGGACACACACTGGACACACACACACACACACACACACACACACACTGGACACACACACACACACACACTGGACACACACACACACACTCTGGACACTCACACACTGGACACATTTCCATGTATTGTATTTTGATGAAAGGAAATCCCATATAGCCTACTGGACAGGACTTTGCTTTGGCATCTTCTGTTTGGGTGTCTCAGGTCAGGTCTGAGCCATGATCAGAATGTGTCTCTGTGTCTATTTCCAGCCCTGCCATTTCTACCTGTCCTGATCTAGTGTTTCACCCCTGACCTCCTCACACCGTCTCACTGTCCATGTCTGCTTTTAGCTCCCACCTCTACTTCACTGTGTTATAATGGACCTTATGCTTGTTATGTCACCTCTGTAACCAGTTATCAAACATACTGACCTTTCTGACCCTATCCCATGGCCCTACTTTCTACAACTGAACATTTAAATTCCTCTATTAGTTTTATTTCGTGTCCATTTACTTATGTATGTATTTGTTGTATATTGGGGTTGTGCTGCAGAGCATCATGGGGGGTTTGTATGTGTTGCGATGATCACGTTCCAGATAAATGTTTGAACTGATTCCTGTCTCCTGTCTCATCATTATTGAATTGTTATACAGACGTGGTTATGAAACCAACGAGACATAACAAAAGATTGGTGATGAGTACGTCTGAATCTACAGGAACTATTCTGTCTGGAAGAAGTGGGTTTTTACAACTGTTTAAAACTGTTATTTTCTGTGGTACAGAATAGGCTAATGTTAGCACAGTGTATTGCTAGCAGAGGCAAGTGCATAGTCGAGCTAGCTAAGAAAGAGAGTTAACCAGTGGTGTAAAGTACTTAAGTAAAAATACTTTAAAGTACTACTTAAGTAGTTTTTTGGGGGTATCTGTACTTGACTTTACTATTTATATTTTTGACTACTTTTACTTTTACTTCACTACATTCCTAAAGAAAATAATGTACTTTTTACTCCATACATTTTCCCTGACACCCAAAAGTACTTGTTACATTTTGAATGCTTAGCAGGACAGAATATGGTTCAATTCACACACTTATCAAGAGAACATCCCTACTGCCTCTGATCTGGCAGACTCAGTAAACACAAATGCTTTGTTTGTAAATTGTCTGTGTGTTGGAGTTTGCCTCTGGATGAATGTACATTTTAAAAACAAGAAAATCGTCTGGTTTGCTTTATGTAAGGAATTTGAAATGATTTATACTTGTACTTTTGCTTTTCATACTTTAGTACATTTTTAGCAATTACATTTACTTTTGATACTTAAGTATATTTAAAACCAAATACTTTTAGACTTTTACTCAAGTAGTATTTTACTGGGTGACTTTCACTTTTAGTTGAGTCATTTTCTGTTAAGGTATCTTTACTTTAATCAAATATGACAATTGGGTACTTTTTCCACCACTGGAGTTAACATCGTCATGGACGGCAGAAAAGGACTCGAGACGGACATTGGAGTGGGAAAACAACGTGATTAAAAAAGAGGAATATACAGTGATTAAAGGAAAGGACATTTATTCAACTGTGAAGACAAACCTTTTAATTAAATCTGCTAAATGAGCGAACTTAGGAGGAAACGTCAGTGAGTGAAGTGAATGAAGATCATGTGACTGAGGAAAATATTGCTGTGGTTGAGGACAATATTGAAGTGAGTGACAATCAGGAGCTTATTGAGAAATGAACAATTATTGGAATTGTTGGAAACATTGGACAATTTGATAAAAGTATTGAACAGTGGAGCTCATATACAGAACGGTTTGAATATTTTGTTCTTGGATGACATGGATGAGGACAACATTGTGCCTACATGTTTTAGTGTAATGGGGCCAAATACATTTAATTTACTAGGCAGCCTGCTACAGCCAGACAGAACAGGTAATAAGACGTATGGGGATATTGTGGAGATACTTAAAGGACATTTTTCACCAGAACTATAGATCCCAGCCTGACAAACAATTGTTTGGGCCTTACTTTGAGCACTTTGCACTGTGCCTCCATTGAGTCTCCATGTGTCAAGCAGTACAGAGAAACGCCCTCTAGATGAGAGCAGAGGCCTGCTCTTGGATCTACCCTGTCTAACCACCAGTTTAGTGACCTTGTTCCATCAATATGTCCATACTACTTCACAACCGATTTGAGGTCTTGACCAGCAATGTCCCATTGGGCTCAACCAAGCCGAGAGTGAGGTTCTAGAAAGAGGACTGACTTTCATACCAACTCCTAAACAGGTGGACTGCAGGGAGCTCCGGAGGGATCTACACTTCCATCATAGAAGATTGAAGTTATTAGATCATTTTGATCATGAAACACATTTTCCTGATATACTATTTCCAAACCACTCACATTGGGAACCTCAGTTGGAGTCAGTGTCAGAAACTATACAGACTGTTATACGTAGGGATGTGGCTTCCTTTTCACAATTCAGAACCAGACCTGTATATCAGCTTAACCTTACACATTTTTTTTCAAAAAATCAAGCTCTAGAAACATTGAACATCAGAATATAGTGATTAAACCAGCAGATAAGGGGGCTCAGATTGTTGCAATGGATAAAGTGAATATCTTCTTGAAGCCAATAGACAATAGGATAATGGTAAACACTATGTTCCATTGTCCCACTCAACACAACCGGAAAACAGAAAGATGAATCCAGGAGATAGTGAGTAAACTATATGAGGATAAGTACATTACAGATAAACAGATGGTCTATCTTTTTGGGGCAGATTCTCCAAGGCCTAGGCAGTTTTACTTACTGCCTAAAATACATATCTCCTGAGACGTTGGCGGTTCCCTACGGCTGACCAATAGTAAGTGATTGTGTCTCAGAATCTTCCTGTATTGCTGATTATATTGACTTTTATATCAACCCTCTATCCCAGAAACACCCCAGGTATGTTAAGGATAGTTATGAATGCAGGGTTTATTACTATTGTATTACTCTTTATATTAACTTAGCTACTGACTTGTTCTATTGTTGTTGTCAAGAGGTTAACCTGCTAGTCAGCATTTCATTGCACTGTTAACTCCATGTATATGACAAATAAACCAACTTGAACTTAGAAGGGAAGGGGGAGGGCAGCCAGAAAGGGAGGGGAAAAGATGGCCAGCTAAATTACAGTATGTGTCCTCAAATGTTATGTCATCTAAACATCTCACATTAGCTGGAAGAACTGACAAATGAAATGAATCATAGAGGTCTTATAACTTATTCCATTCTACAGGTCCTTTGTTTTGTCTCCTGTCTCTTTATATTCATATACCCTGGGGACCATGTAGCACAAAGTGTTTAACATGATCCTATTGGCTATTGGTTTCAAGAAGATATTCACTTTATCCATTGCAACAATCTGAGCCCCCTTATCTGCTGGTTTAATCACCATATTCTGATTGCTGTTCAATGTTTTTAATTGATTTGTAAGGTTAAACGGATGTACAGGTCTGGTTCTGAATTGTGAAAAGGAGGCCACACCCCGACCTATAAGAGTCTGTATAGTTTATGATAAACTGGGTTATTATTTTACATTGTTTAGCTGATATTGTGATGTAATAATATGTGTAATTAGAGGGGGAGGGGCTTACCTCATTTGTCTGAGTCTCAAGATTCCCTGTGTCTACATTGATTGGTTGGGGTGTATTGGTGGCCCTGATAAGAGCCTAATTGTCTTCATTTCCTACATAGACAATGGACAATATCATTGAGGACTACTTCCAGCGTGTATTCACCAACAACAAAATGTTATTATTGGAGGAATCACTCAACATAACAATACGTCTTCAGACAGAAATAGTTTTAAGTAGGAATCATCTCTGGTAGGTTAAAAACAGAACAGATGAAGCAGAGGTGCTCTCCTTCATACACCAGCAGCTTCAAACATCAGGTCGACAACATGGCTACCGCTGGATGCACCAGAAATGTTGGATGGCCGGAATAGTTACCGACAGGGAAACTGTCCGTCAACGTCTGTGCCTTCAGGATGGTCAGGGTGTCAACCTGCGAGCAAGAAACCGCCTGAGAAACTGCCTTATGTTTGGCATGTGGGTGGTTACGACAAGTTAAAACCTTAAGGAATATGTACCAGTGGATGCATCGACGGGTTTTCACCTAAAATGATATGGCTAGAAGGCTACGAGACAAACAATGACAAACAATGACCCTGGGGTCGTCTCTGGGTCGTCTCTGGGTCGTCTCTGGGTCGTCTCTGGGTCGTCTCAGGTTCGTCTCTGGCTATTTAATGGACGCTGTGAATGACAGAAACGGATACAGCTATAGATTGAGGCTTGATCATGGAACTGAAAACACCCATATTGCAGAGATTCAAAAATGTCTGCGTCACTCTGTGGATGAGGCTGGAACAGACTGCGTCACTTTGGGCCCCAACACTGGAAATCAAAGAATTGAGCGTTGGTGGCTCACTCTGAGAAATCAATGTTGAGAGTTTTGGATGGACTATTTTTGACCAGGTCAGAGGAGAAGGACACTCTGCAGAATCTCTCCTGGACAAATCTCTAATCCAGTTTTGTTTCCAAAACACAATACAGATAATATCATCTCTCAGTTAGTTCAGTAGTCTGGTTCATATAGTTAGTTCAGTAGTCTGGTTCATATAGTTAGTTCAGTAGTCTGGTTCATATAGTTAGTTCAGTAGTCTGGTTCATATAGTTAGTTCAGTAGTCTGGTTCAAATAGTTAGTTCAGTAGTCTGGTTCATATAGTTAGTTCAGTAGTCTGGTTCATATAGTTAGTTCAGTAGTCTGGTTCATATAGTTAGTTCAGTAGTCTGGTTCATATAGTTAGTTCAGTAGTCTGGTTCAAATAGTTAGTTCAGTAGTCTGGTTCATATAGTTAGTTCAGTAGTCTGGTTCATATAGTTAGTTCAGTAGTCTGGTTCATATAGTTAGTTGAGTAGTCTGGGTCATATAGTTAGTTCAGTAGTCTGGTTCATATAGTTAGTTCAGTAGTCTGGTTCATATAGTTAGTTGAGTAGTCTGGTTCATATAGTTAGTTCAGTAGTCTGGTTCATATAGTTAGTTCAGTGGTCTGGGTCATATAGTTAGTTCAGTAGTCTGGTTCATATAGTTAGTTCAGTAGTCTGGTTCATATAGTTAGTTCAGTAGTCTGGTTCATATAGTTAGTTCAGTAGTCTGGACTCAGTCAGCATGTCATTGTACCGTGTGTGTTCCAGTCTCCAAATAAAGTCAGATTTAATTTCAGTATCTTTTACTTCCCTATGAATTCCCAACTTTATGTATCAATAATATTGTCTCCTGGTAACAACTTTTTAAGCCTCTCTTAAGCAATATGTCCGGTCAGTGTCAACTAATGAGCTCCAATCCCAGCTGCTAGATCCATTTTTGGACTTTTGACTATTGATTCTTGAATAATAGGTTATAACTTCTAAATACCTCATGAGCTTAGTCCAACTGTTGTACCCCATCAGAACTCAACATATCAGCTTGTCTTACTCCAATGGGTGTAAACAAAGTAAATGTAAACAAACATTATATAGCTTCAGAACAAACAAACACTATATAGCTTCAGAACAAACATATAACATATAGCCCCAAAACGTGGTTAAAACTATAATTGTATATATCATGGCCACAATGTCCTGTTAAATACCACAACAGACATAATGTCCTGTTAAATACCACAACAGACACAATGTCCTGTTAAATACCACAACAGACACAATGTCCTGTTAAATACCACAACAGACACAATGTCCTGTTAAATACCACAACAGACACAATGTCCTGTTAAATACCACAACAGACACAATGTCCTGTTAAATACCACAACAGACACAATGTCCTGTTAAATACCACAACAGACACAATGTCCTGTTAAATACCACAACAGACACAATGTCCTGTTAAATACCACAACAGACACAATGTCCTGTTAAATACCACAACAGACACAATGTCCTGTTAAATACCACAACAGACATAATGTCCTGTTAAATACCACAACAGACACAATGTCCTGTTAAATACCACAACAGACACAATGTCCTGTTAAATACCACAACAGACACAATGTCCTGTTAAATACCACAACAGACACAATGTCCTGTTAAATACCACAACAGACACAATGTCCTGTTAAATACCACAACAGACACAATGTCCTGTTAAATACCACAACAGACACAATGTCCTGTTAAATACCACAACAGACACAATGTCCTGTTAAATACCACAACAGACACAATGTCCTGTTAAATACCACAACAGACATAACAGAACTGTATGTCCTCACATTTAGTTTATGACCCTGAAGGAGATCCTTTCTTCAATAAAAAGGGACCAACTCTGGGTGAGATGGTAATCGATGGGAAAGGAGGACTAATGTACATCTATTATGGAAATCATTTGCAACCCTCTGTATTGTGTTTAGTATCAAAGCAACCTTATTGTTGTGATTCAATCAAAAACAACCATTTTAAAACAACCATTTTTGTACAAACATGGTAATAACATTGCATTGTTTAAAGACCAACTATCTCAAACTCACATAGACATTTCTTTGTATGCATTTTTTCAGAGACCATGCCCCCAGGTGTGACATTTGTGATGACTCCATATCTAAATCTGACCAGGAAACATAAAACTACCTCTGTACCAACAGAGGTATTATCCAAATTGGTTCAACCATTGAATACAGGTGAACACATTATTCATCCAAAGACATGAACTAGGTGTGCCACTCTCTCCCTACTACTCAATGTCCATCACCCACACTTCACCCTCTAGAATCTTGTTCATCTCAGATCTAAAGTCTGGGTAGTTGTCATAGTATATTGAAAACTTTAGCGCAGAACTGCAGGTACGCACTAGTGGTCTTCCACTGGAAGCCTTGGATCACTGTAAAGCTGACTGCGATTGTCTTCGCCAAACAACAGATCAGAACCGGAGGAACTGACACGGCCTCTGTGAATCTGCTTCTCTTAGAAATGTCATCATACATCGCTGGATGTCCTTTTCCTGTGCTGTCATGGTAGTTGGAAAAACCATGGACTTCTGCACTTTTCTTCCTGTTGGCTGTAGGTCTTCGTAAGCACCAAAGATCCCTGTAATCTCCTGTTTAAATGGAGAGAGCGTAGTTCCCCACTGCTCTATGATGTATGCTGGCTCTAGAATCTGAGTTTAGTACAACAACTCCTGTAGAATCTCTTCCAGGTCATCTGCTTTTGCCTTCTTTGGACAGCTGTGAATATCCAGGATTTCTGTCAACTCCTCTGGATCTACACTGCTGTAATCTGACCGACAGACCTCCAAGGTCAGGAGCTCCCCTTCAGTTATGTACTTCAAGACGTTATCCACAAGATCAGAACTCACTGCTCCAAAAGCTGCTTGTTCCAATATTGTTGGAGCCATCTTCACAGGTAGGTATCTCTCCTTTCTCCATCCTACTGTAATAATAAGGCCTACACATTGCCACTCCTTTTCCTCTAAGTTGTGTTGAAGAAATGGCACCTTGCATGATTACCCTTGGTGCATTGGTGGTAAAACTCCTCCCAGAACTCAGATGTTCCTCCTTTCCATCAGGAAGAATGAGTTTGATCTGAATGTCAGCTTAGAGTAGAGTGTCATCACAGAAATGGTGGATCAGTTCCTTAAGTACTTGGCCTCGGTGGACAACTAGGGTTATACTCTTTGCTGCATTGGTGGTAGTTCCCTCAAGAGGTGAAGTTCCCTCCAGCCTGAGGTCTTCTATCCTGGCCGTATTGTCTGAGGTTCTCCCAAGAGGTAACGTGTCCTCCAGCCTGAGGTCTTCTATCCCTGGATGTTCTCCACTGCCAACTGGGACAATATTGATCTCATCCATAAGACTGACATACATTATAGATTGCATATCCTCTGTATATAATAAGTCTGTGCTTGCTCCTGCAAAAGCCTTCTCCACAATGTCAGTGTGTTAGGTCACCTGCTCAGGGGGTGAAGAGTCAGGGCTTGTAACAGCAGAACGCTTATATGAGTATCTGGGAGGGCTTGTAACAGCAGAATGCTTATATGAGTATCTGGGAGGTCTTGTAACAGCAGAATGCTTATATGAGTATCTGGGAGGTCTTGTTACAGCAGAATGCTTACATGAGTATCTGGGAGGTCTTGTAACAGCAGAATGCTTATATGAGTATCTGGGAGGGCTTGTAACAGCAGAATGTTTATATGAGTATCTGGGAGGGCTTGTAACAGCAGAATTCTTATATGAGTATCTGGGAGGTCTTGTAACAGCAGAATGCTTATATGAGTATCTGGGAGGGCTTGTAACAGCAGAATGCTTATATGAGTATCTGGGAGGTCTTGTAAAAGCAGAATGCTTATATGAGTATCTGGGAGGTCTTGTAACAGCAGAATGCTTATATGAGTATCTGGGAGGGCTTGAGAACCTGGAGAGTGTTTAATTGTCATCAGCAGCAACATTTGCTTCTTCCCTTCCATTAGTTCCATTTGCCTCTTACCTTCCTTGTAATGTCAGGTAGAACCTCATTATATTAAACTTTGGGCTTCATATAATTGTCCAACTGTGATGCTGTCATCAATTGAATAGTTAGTAATCAGTCAGATCCACATCAAAGTCTTCGATTTTTCCATGATCATTTTCTCCATTTGGAAAATATATATTCTGTGCCATTTATTTGAGTTCTTTCCCCTGTCCTTGGGGACATCAACTTTGCGGGTGCCCCCACCTCGCCTGGCTCTGACTTAACAAAGGTTATGTTCTTCCTCTGATTCATGAGCCCCCACACCTACCTGTTTCTGTTGTTCTACAGAGCAGGTCTTGATTTTGTCTCTCCACTTGAGTTCTCTTCCTGTGACGATTGATCTGTTGACTGATGGCTCTGCTTTGCCTTTAACTTGAATTTGAATCTGTCAAACAGTTTAGATTTTTGTTTGGCAAGGCTTTTAGTCTTCTGCCTGCAGTATGTGAGAATGGCAAGGCGATCCCCGTAGGACGGTTGGTAGGCGCTTAGCTGGTCATCACTCGTGAGTGGAAGCACACTTTCATCACTCTAATACAGGGAAGAAAATCTAAATAATATATTTTCCATTGACATAAAACATCAATAGTTGTATAAGTTCATAACCATAATTGACTTCAATTGGGTATTATTACAAAATATATGTAATTTGACCCAGTGGAAATGTATTGAATAAACAGCTTGATTCCAGGGAAAACAACACTATCTGGATCAATCTTCACTTCTGCACCTTCTCTTTCTCCATCTCTCTTATAGTCTCCTCCGGAACATTCCTGCCTCGTAGAAAACTATAAAAGTCATCCATCCTGTACACACACATTTGACATGTACACTTGAACTGATGATTTCTTTAATGATCCAATGATAGCATATCGTTACATTTACATTTTAGTCATTTAGCAGACGCTCTTATCCAGAGCGACTTACAGTTAGTGAATACATTTTATTTTTATTTTATACTGGCCCCCCGTGGGAATCAAACCCACAACCCTGGCATTGCAAACGCCATGCTCTATCAACTGAGCTACATCCCTGCCGGCCATTCCTGTAACACTCTGGCTCCGGGACTTTTGGATTTGAGCCAGGGTGTATTTGTTTTGTTGGGTATTTGTTGTGGGGTTGGTTGTAAGGGTGTATTCGGTTGGTTGTGTTTTGGTTGTGTTAATTGTGGTGTCGTGTGACTCCCAATCGGAGGTAACGAGTGTCAGCTGTCGGCTCGTTATCTCTGATTGGGAGCCATATTTATTCTGTTTGTGTTCGCATGTGGGTTGTGGGTTTTTGTTCCAAGTTCAGTCATTGTCGCTGTTGGACTTCACTTTCGTCTTTTGTTTTGTATTGACGTGCTTTTCTTATTAAAGTCATCATGTTCACTCGCAACGCTGCGTATTGGTCTGCTCCCTTTATAGACGATCGTGACAGAAAAACCCACCATAAAAGGACCAAGCGGCGTGTCAAGCGGCAACAGGATCCACCTACACAGGATTTATACCCAGCTCCAAAGGTCTGGAAATGGGAGGAGCTTTTGGACGGAAAAGGGTCCTGGACTTGGGAAGAAATCTTGGATGGCATGGATCGCCGTCCATGGAGCGAAACAGAGGAGAGGCGACGGAGAGAGGAGCAACGGCGTCGGCAGGGCCATCGTCGGAAGGAAGAGAGGCAACCCCAAAAAGTTTTTTGGGGGGGGGCACATGGCTTGGGCGGCTGGGCAGCAGGAGGCTGCCACAGGGCTAACGGAGGCAGAGAAGGGGCGTATTCAGGAGGCAACCAGGTTACGGGGGGTCACTGGCCAAAGTAGGGAAAGGAGATGTAGAGGCACGGCGTGAGAGACTGAGGTGTGTATCCAGTCCGGTCCGGCCCGTTCCAGTTCCCGGGTAGAGCCAGTGGTGTGTGCCTCCAGTACGGTCCGGCCTGTTACGACCCCTCGCACCAAGGATACGGTGCGCTCGGGCCAGACCGGCCCGGCCTGTTCCGGCCACTCGCACCAGGGATACGGTGCGCCCGCCAGCCCAGCCCGGCCTGTTCCGGCCACTCGCACCAGGGATACGGTGCGCTTCGCCAGCCCGGCCCGGCCTGTTCGGCCACTCGCACCAGGGATACGGTGCGCGTCGCCAGCCCCTTTCCCCACCAGTGCCTACACCACGCCCCAAGCCTCCCGTGTGTCTCCCGAGTCCTGTGCGTCCTGTTGCTGCTCTCCGCACTAGGCGTTATGTGAGTCCCCAGGGTCCAGCATGCCCTGTTCCGGCTCTCCGCACTAGGCGTTATGTGAGTCCCCAGGGTCCAGCATGCCCTGTTCCGGCTCTCCGCACTAGCCCTTATGTGCGTTCCCAGGGTCCAGCATGCCCTGTTGCTACTCCCCGCACTAGCCCTGAGATGCGTGTCCTCAGCCCGGTACCTCCAGTTCCGGCACCATGCATCAGGCCTACGGTGCGTCCCCAGGGCCAAGCATGCCCTGTTGCTGCTTCCCGCACTAGCCCTGAGATGCGTGTCCTCAGCCCGGTACCTCCAGTTCCGGCACCACGCATCAGGCCTACGGTGCGTCCCCCAGGGTCCAGCATGCCCTGTTGCTTCTCCCCGCACTAGCCCTGAGATGCGTGTCCTCAGCCCGGTACCTCCTGTTCCGGCACCACGCACCAGGCCTACGATGCGCCTCAGACGGCCAGAGTCTGCCGTCTGCCCAACGGGGCCTGAACTGCCCGTCTGCCCAAAGGCGCTTAAGCCGCCCGTCTGCCATGAGCATTCAGAGCCGCCCGCCAGACCGGAGCCGTTAGAGCCTTCTGCCAGACCGGATCAGCCAGAGCCTTCCGCCAGACAGGATCAGCCAGAGCCTTCTGCCAGACAGGATCAGCCAGAGCCTTCTGCCAGACAGGATCAGCCAGAGCCTTCTGCCAGACAGGATCAGCCAGAGCCTTCCGCCAGACAGGATCAGCCAGAGCCTTCTGCCAGACAGGATCAGCCAGAGCCTTCTGCCAGACAGGATCAGCCAGAGCCTTCTGCCAGACAGGATCAGCCAGAGCCTTCTGTCAGACAGGATCAGCCAGAGCCTTCTGCCAGACAGGATCAGCCAGAGCCTTCTGCCAGACAGGATCAGCCAGAGCCTTCTGTCAGACAGGATCAGCCAGAGCCTTCCGCAGACAGGATCAGCCAGAGCCTTCCGCCAGCCATGAGCAGCCAGATCCGTCAGCCAGCCATGAGCAGCCAGATCCGTCAGCCAGCCACGAGCAGGCCAGATCCGTCAGCCAGCGCATGAGCAGCCAGATCCGTCAGCCAGCCAGAGCCGTCCAGCCAGGATCCGCCAGAGCCGTCCAGCCGGGATCCACCAGAGCCGCCCAGCCGGGATCCGCCAGAGCCGTCCAGCCGGGATCCGCCAGAGCCGTCCAGCCGGGATCCGCCAGAGCCGTCCAGCCGGGATCCGCCAGAACCGTCCAGCCGGGATCCGCCAGAGCCGTCAGCCGGGATCCGCCAGAGCCGTCCAGCGGGATCCGCCAGAGCCGTCCAGCCGGGATCCGCCAGAGCCGTCCAGCCGGGGATCCGCCAGAGCCGGTCCAGCCGGGATCCGCGCCAGAGCCGACCAGCCGGGATCCGCCATTCAGCCTGGTACTGCCCCCAGTCCGATACTGCCCCTTAGTCCGGTGCTGCCCCTTAGTCCGGTGCCGCCCTCAACCCAGTGGGGTTTAGTTGGGGGGTGGTCATGTGGAGGAGGCTAGGGAAGCGGTGGTGACTAAGGTGGGGTGGGGATCACGACCAGGGCCAGAACCGCCACCGTGGACAGACGCCCACCCAGACCCGCCCTAGACGGTAGTGCTGGTGCGCCCGGAGTGCGCACCTTTAGGGGGTACTGTAACACTCTGGCTCCGGGACTTTGGATTTGAGCCAGGTGTATTTGTTTTGTTGGGTATTTGTTGTGGGGTTGGTTGTAAGGGTGTATTCGGTTGGTTGTGTTTTGGTTGTGTTAATTGTGGTGTCGTGTGACTCCCAATCGGAGTGTAACGAGTGTCAGCTGTCGGCTCGTTATCTCTGATTGGGAGCCATATTTATTCTGTTTGTGTTCGCATGTGGGTTGTGGGGTTTTTGTTCCAAGTTCAGTCATTGTCGCTGTTGGACTTCACTTCGTCTTTTGTTTTGTATTGACGTGCTTTTCTTATTAAAGTCATCATGTTCACTCGCAACGCTGCGTATTGGTCTGCTCCCTTTATAGACGATCGTGACAATTCCCTCCCCTACCCTGGACGACATTGTTTTTACTACCGGTCCACAGAGTTCTTAAACTACGGTGTGCAACATGGTTCAGTGTACCAGTAAATCAGCACAATCTACTTTTTAAAATGTATTTAACTCGGCAAGTCAGTTAAGAACAAATCCTTATTTACAATGACGGCCTACCCAGGCCAAACCCTCCCCTAACCTGGACAACGCTGTGCGCCGCCCTATGGGACTCCCGATCACGATACAGCCAGGGATTGAACCCGGGTCTATAAGGATACCGCTAGCACTGCAATACAGTACCTTAGACCGCTGTGCCACTCGGTCCACCACCTTTGAGTTAAAATTGGGATCAAGTATACTGTGTTCATGACAAAACAAAAAATGAGTAATGGAGAGCACTGTACAATACGCCAAACTTAGCAAACAAGGTATTTGTGGTAAGTACATGGGGGGCCACCATCTTTATGCACCTTCACCATTAACACAATCCATGAAGTGGATATTATGCACTTTGTAGTCGGACTACAGATTATTTTCTATTCATTAACGAAAGCACATTTGGGCTGACAAACAAACAGACACACACACTAAGTATCTTGACATTTCGAGATAGAATAAACGTTTTGTTTTGTTTTATGTGTGGCGGGAATGGGCTTCCATAGATCAAGGAATCCATAAACTGTCTGACATAAGATATTATGAAGCTTTACTATCCTTTCAAGTCCTAAACAATATGTTACATTTACCTGATTCATCAGGGAGGTGGGAGGAGGAGGTAGGGAGGGGAGAGGAGTGGGGATGGGTCAAACCTGCTGAGAGGGATGGGAGGGAGGGAGGGAGGGAGGGAGGGAGGGGAGTAGGGGAGGGAGGGGAGTGGGGATGGGTCAAACCTGCTGAGAGGGATGGGAGGGAGAGGGGAGGGAGGGAGGGAGGGAGGGAGGAGGGAGGGGGGAGGAGGGAGGGAGGAGGGAGGAGGGAAGGAGGGGAGAGGGGATGACTCCTGAGTGGCGCAGTGGTCTAAGGCACTGCATATCAGCGCTAGTGCCGCTAGGAGATCCTTGTTCGAATCAGGCTCTGTTGCGAGCGGCCGCGACCGGGAGACTCATGGGGTCAAACATGCTGAGAGGGGAGTGAGGGAGGGAGGGAGGGGGAGAGGGGATGGGTCAAACCTGCTGAGAGGAGGGAGGGAGGGGAGAGTAGTGGGGATGGGTCACAACTGGGGGAGAGGAGGGAGGGGAGGGAGGAGGGGAATGGGGATGGGTCACACCTGCTGAGAGGAGGGAGGGAGGGGGGAGGGGGATGGGTCAAACCTGCTGAGAGGAGGGAGGGAGGGGAGAGTAGTGGGGATGGGTCACAACTGGGGAGGGAGGGAGGGAGGGGAATGGGGATGGGTCAGCACCTGCTGAGAGAGGAGGGAGGGAGGGGAATGGGGAAGGGACAAACCTGCTGAGAGGAGGGAGGAGGAGGAGTAGTGGGGATGGGTCATAACTGGGGAGGGAGGGAGGGAGGGAGGGAGGGGAATGGGGATGGGTCACACCTGCTGAGAGGAGGAGGGAGGGGGGAGAGGGGATGGGTCAAACCTGCTGAGAGGAGGGAGGGGAGGGAGAGTAGCGGGATGGGTCACAACTGGGGAGGGAGGGAGGGAGGGGAATGGGGATGGGTCACACCTGCTGAGAGGAGGGAGGGAGGGAGGGGAATGGGGAAGGACAAACCTGCTGAGAGGAGGGGGAGGGAGGGGAATGGGGAAGGGACAAACCTGCTGAGAGGGAGGGAGGGAGGGAGGGAGGGGATGGGTCAAACCTGCTGAGAGGGGGGAGGGAGGGAGGGAGGGAGGGGGGGAGAGGGGATGGGTCAAACCTGCTGAGAGGAGGGAGGGAGGGAGGGAGGGGGGGGATGGGTCAAACCTGCTGAGAGGAGGGAGGGAGGGGAGGGAGAGGGGATGGGTCAAACCTGCTGAGAGGAGGGAGGAGGGAGGGAGGGAGGGAGGGAGGGAGGGAGGAGGGAGGAGGGAGGAGGGAGGGAGGGAGGAGAGGAGTGGGGAAGGGACAAACCTGCTGAGAGGAGGGAGGGAGGGGGGAGGGAGGGGAATGGGGAAGGGATAAACCTGCTGAGAGGGAGGGAGGGAGGGAGGGAGGGAGGGAGGGGACAGGGGATGGGTCACACCTGCTGAGAGGGGAGGGAGGGAGAGGGGGGGAAGGGGGAGTGGAGTGGAGTGGGGATGGGTCAATATGACGTCTTTGTTTTTACTACTGGTCCACAGAGTTCTTAAACTACGGTGTGCAACATGGTTAAGTGTACCAGTAAATCAGCACCTGCTGAGAGGGGGGAGGGAGGGAGGGAGGGAGGGAGAGGGGATGGGTCAAACCTGCTGAGAGGGGGAGGGAGGGAGGGAGGGAGGAGGGAGGGAGGGGGAGGGAAGGAGGGGGAGGGGAGAGGGATGGGTCAAACCTGCTGAGAGGGGGGAGGGAGAGGGGGAGGGAGGGAGGGAGGGAGAGGGGAGGGAGGGAGGGAGGGAGGGAGGGAGGGAGGGAGGGATGGAGGGAGGGAGGGAGGGAGGGAGGGAGGGAGGGAGGGAGGGAGGGAGGGAGGGAGGGAGGGACAAGGGGATGGGTCATACCTGCTGAGAGGGGAGGGAGGGGAGAGGGGGGAGGGAGGGAGGGAGGGAGGGAGGGAGGGAGGGAGGGAGGGAGGGAGGGAGGGAGGGAGGGAAGGGAGGAGGGAGGGAGGGGGGAGTGGAGTGGAGTGGGGATGGGTCAATATGACGTCATTGTTTTTACTACTGGTCTAGCAGAGTTCTTAAACTACGGTGTGCAACATGGTTAAGTGTACCAGTAAATCAGCACCTGCTGAGAGGGGGGGGAGGGAGGGAGGGAGGGAGGGAGGGAGGAGGAGGGAGGGAGAGGGGATGGGTCAAACCTGCTGAGAGGGGGGGAGGGAGGGAGGGAGGGAGGGAGGGAGGGAGGGATGGAGGGAGGGAGGGAGGGAGGGAGGGAGGGGGGAGGAGTGGGATGGGTCAATATGACGTCATTGTTTTTACTACTGGTCCACTGAGTTCTTAAACTACGGTTGTGCAACATGGTTCAGTGTACCAGAAATCAGCACCTGCTGAGAGGGGGGAGGGAGGAGGGAGGAGGGAGGGAGGGAGGGAGGGAGGGAGGGAGGGAGGGAGGGGGGAGTGGAGGGAGTGGAGGAGTGGAGTGGGATGGGTCATGACGTCATTGTTTTTACTACTGGTCCACAGAGTTCTTAAACTACGGTGTGCAACATGGTTCAGTGTACCAGTAAATCAGCACAATCTACTTTTTAAAATGTATTTAACTCGGCAAGTCAGTTAAGAACAACTCCTTATTTACAATGACGGCCTACCCCGGCCAAACCCTCCCCTTATAATATGTTACATTTACCTGATTCAGGGAGGTGGGGGAGGAGGGATAGGAGTGGGGATGGGTCAAACCTGCTGAGAGGGGGGAGGGAGGGAGGGATGGGGGAGGGAGGGAGGGAGGGAGGGAGGGAGGGATGGAGGGAGGGAGGGAGGGAGGGAGGGAGGGAGGAGGGAGGAGGGAGGGAGGGAGGAGGGAGGGAGGAGGGAAGGGACAGGGGATGGGTCAAACCTCCTAGAGAGAGGGAGGAGTAGGGATGGGAGGGGAGAGTAGTGGAGATGGGTCACACCTGCTGAGAGGGGGGAGGAAGGGAGGGAGGGGAGAGTAGTGGGGATGGGTCACACCTGCTGAGAGGGGAGGGGGAGGAAGGGGAGAGTAGTGGGGATGGTCAAACCTGCTGAGAGGGATGGGAGGGAGGGAGGGAGGGAGGGAGGGAGGGAGGAGGGAGGGAGGGAGGGAGGGAGGGAGGGAGGGAGGGAGGTAGGGATGGGAGAGGAGTAGGGATGGAGTCAAACCTGCTGAGAGGGGGGAGGGAGAGGGAGGGAGGGAGGGAGGGAGGGAGGAGGGAGGGAGGAGGGAGGAGAGAGGGAGGAGTAGGGATGGGAGAGGAGTGGGGATGGGTCAAACCGCTGAGAGGGGGGAGGGAGAGGGGCAGGGAGGGAGGGAGGGAGGAAGGAAGAGGGGATGGGTCAAACCTGCTGAGAGGGGGAGGGAGAGGGGGAGGGAGGGAGGGAGGGAGGGGGTTGGGTCAAACTGCAGAGGGGGAGGGAGGGAGGAGGGAGGGAGGGAGGGAGGGAGGGAGGGAGGGAGGGAGGGAGGGAGGGAGGAGGGATGGGTCAAACTGCTGAGAGGGGGGAGGGAGAGGGTGAGGGAGGGAGGGAGGAGGGAGGGGAGTGGGGTTGGGTCAAACCTGCTGAGAGGGGGAGGGGGGAGGGGAGGGAGGAGGGAGGGAGGGAGGGACAGGGGAGGAGGGACAGGGGGAGGGAGGGAGGGACAGGGGGAGGGAGGGACAGGGGAGGGAGGGAGGGACAGGGGGAGGGAGGGACAGGGGGAGGAGGGAGGGAGGAGGGAGGGAGGGAGGGAGGGGAGTGAGGAGGGACAGGGGAGGGAGGGGGACAGGGGAGGGAGGGAGGGAGGGAGGGAGGGAGGGAGGGAGGGAGGGAGGAGGGAGGGAGGGAGGGAGGGAGGGAGGGAGGGAGGGAGGGAGGAGGAGGGAGGGAGGGAGGGGGAGTGGAGTGGAGTGGGGATGGGTCAATGTGACGTCATTGTTTTTACTACTGGTCCAAGGAGTTCTTAAACTACGGTGTGCAACATGGTTCAGTGTACCAGTAAATCAGCACCTGCTGAGAGGGGGGAGGGAGGGAGGGAGGGAGGGAGGGAGGAGGGGGAGTGGAGTGGGAGTGGGGAGTGAGGGATGGGTCAATATGACGTCATTGTTTTTACTACTGGTCCACAGAGTTCTTAAACTACGGTGTGCAACATGGTTCAGTGTACCAGTAAATCAGCACAATCTACTTTTTAAAATGTATTTAACTCGGCAAGTCAGTTAAGAACAACTCCTTATTTACAATGACTGCCTACCCCGGCCAAACCCTCCCCTTATAATATGTTACATTTACCTGATTCAGGGAGGTGGGGGAGGGAGGGAGAGAGGAGTGGGGATGGGTCAAACCTGCTGAGAGGGGGGAGGAGGGAGGGATGGGGGGGAGGGAGGAGGGAGGGAGGGAGGAGTAGGGATGGGAGGGGAGAGTAGTGGAGATGGGTCACACCTGCGGAGAGAGGGGGAGGAAGGGAGGGAGGGAGAGTAGTGGGGATGGGTCACACCTGCTGAGAGGGGAGGGGGAGGGAGGGGAGAGTAGGGGGATGGGTCACACCGTGAGAGGGGGAGGAAGGGAGGGAGGGAGGGGAGGGAGGAGGAGGGAGGGAGGGAGGGAGGGAGGGAGGGAGGGAGGAGGGAGGGAGGGAGGGAGGAGGGAGGAGGGAGGGAGGGAGGGAGGGAGGAGGGAGGGAGAGGGGGATGGGTCAAACCTGCTGAGAGGGATGGGAGGGAGGGAGGGAGGGAGGGAGGGAGGGAGGGAGGAGGGAGGGAGGGAGGGAGGGAGGGAGGGAGGGAGGAGGGAGGGAGGAGTAGGGATGGGAGAGGAGTAGGGATGGGGTCAAACCTGCTGAGAGGGGAGGGAGAGGGGAGGGAGGGAGGGAGGGAGGGAGGGAGGGAGGAGGGAGGGAGGGAGGGAGGGATGGGTCAAACCTGCTGAGAGGGGGGAGGGAGAGGGGGAGGGAGGGAGGGAGGGAGGGGGGAGGGAAGGAGGGGGGAGGGGAGAGGGATGGGTCAAACCTGCTGAGAGGGGGAGGGAGAGGGGCAGGGAGGGAGGGAGGGAGGGAGGGAAGAGGGGATGGGTCAAACCTGCTGAGAGGGGGAGGAGAGGGGAGGGAGGGAGGGAGGAGGGGGAGGGAAGGAGGGGGGAGGGGAGAGGGGATGGGTCAAACCTGCTGAGAGGGGGAGGGAGAGGGTGAGAGGGAGGGAGGGAGGGAGGGGGGCTAGGGTCAAACCTGCTTAGAGGGGGAGGGAGGGAGGGAGGGAGGGAGGGAGGAGGGAGGGAGGGAGGGAGGGAGGAGGGAGGGAGGGAGGAGGGAGGGAGGGAGGGACAGGGGATGGGTCAAACCTGCTGAGAGGGGGGGGGAGAGGGTGAGGGAGGGAGGGAGGGAGGAGGGAGGGAGGGAGGGGAGTGAGGTTGGGTCAAACCTGCTGAGAGGGGGAGGGAGGGAGGGAGGGAGGGAGGGAGGGAGGAGGGACAGGGGAGGGAGGGAGGGACAAGGGGGAGGAGGGACAGGGGAGGGAGGGAGGGAGGGAGGGAGGGGAGTGGGGTTGGGTCAAACCTGCTGACAAGGGGGAAGGGAGAGGGGGGAGCGAGGGAGAGGGGGAGGAGGGAGGGAGGGAGGGAGGAGGGACAGGGGGAGGGAGGAGGGACAGGGGAGGGAGGGACAGGGGGAGGGAGGGGGAGGAGGGAGGGAGGAGGGAGGGAGGGAGGGAGGGAGGGAGGGAGGAGGGACAGGGGATGGGTCAAACCTCCTGAGAGGAGGGAGAGGGTGAGGGAGGGAGGAGGGAGGGAGGGAGGAGGGAGGGGGGTTGGGTCAAACCTGCTGAGAGGGGGGAGGGAGAGGGGAGGGAGGGAGGGAGGGGAGTGGGGTTGGGTCAAACCTGCTGAGAGGGGGGAAGGAGAGGGGAGGGAGGGAGAGGGGGAGGGAGGGAGGGAGGGAGGGAGGGAGGGACAGGGGAGGGAGGGAGGGACAGGGGGAGGGAGGGACAGGGGGAGGGAGGGAGGAGGAGGGAGGGAGGGAGGGAGGGGACAGGATGGAGTCAAACCTCCTGAGAGGGGGAGGGAGGGAGGGAGGGAGTGGGGTTGGGGTCAAACCTGCTGAGAGGGGAAAGGGAGAGGTGGAGGGAGGGAGGGAGGGAGGGAGGGAGAGGGGGAGGGAGGGAGGGAGGGAGGGAGGGAGGGAGGGAGGGAGGGAGGGGGGATGGGTCAAACCTGCTGAGAGGGGGAGGGAGAGGGAGAGGGAGAGGGGGGAGGGAGAGGGGATGGAACAGACAAGACGATCATAGACTTCTAATAAGCTAGCATTAGTGCTCAGCATCCTGAAGCTATTGGGTGTCAGTCAGCGTTATTTAACTGTATATTTAGTGAACGTACAATTTCTTCCATTTGAAGGGAAACACTTGTGTGTTTCTGATGTTAAAAGTAAATAGTGTAAGACAGGAAATAACTTCTAACACAGTTGACCTGCATTACATTCCACATCCATAGCTTTATCTTTAGTCTTCATCTACACTTAGGAAACCTTTTATGCATATTTCAACTGAGCAGAATCACATTCCGTTCTATATTTATTTCATTTCATTCTTTCCTGTCTTACACCATTTATTTTTAACATAAGAAACACACAAGTGTTTGCCTTCAAATGGAAGAAATTGCACTTTTAAGATTTGGAGAGAGCAGAAAAGTTTGGCAGGTAATCAGGGCAACCTGCAGTGATTCCCATTTGACAGGGAGGAACAGTGTTCGTTTTCATATGAGAGAAGCTGGATTTACTCGTGTCTGTTTGGGAATTTTTCTGCAATAATATGCTCAGTCCAAAACTTTGCGCAGCCCACAGACTGAAGCGCCTGCCTCAGATAAGATCCTTGCACGTCTACGATCTCTAGGTAGAGGGAACCCTTGTCATGTGACATCGGCACCTCGGCTTCCACAGAGAAGTCTCCCCCGCCGCATCAGTATAGAAAGAGTCCCTAACAAACTGCATCACCACACATGCAGCTAACAAAAATATATGGAAATGTCTGCTCTACCCAAAATTGCAACTGTCAGGATTCAGACAGACGACCAGAGGACCACAATTGCGTCACACCAGAAAGTTTATTAAACTTAAGGGAAAAGGGAAGTAGGGAGTGAATGAAGGCTCCAGGGGTAACAGGGATCCCGTCCAATGCGCTTGGGTCTGTGCCCCCCAGTGGCAGCGCGTCCCTATGAAGCGGTGGTGGGTGGTCCAGAAGTCCTGGGGGGGAGACACAGACACAACAGGGCGGAATGAAACCAGGCAGCAGTACAGTTCAAGGGAAATCCAAAATACGTAGTAGCAAGGCAGAAGGCTGGTCAGAGTTACCGGGATTGAAGAGTAGTCAGGAGTCGTAATGGCAGAAGCAGGTCTGGATCTCCTGAGGCAGAAGAGTATCCAAAAACAGGCAGGTCCGGGGGTCACAAAACCAGGGTGAGCCAGAAGCGCGAGCAAACAGGTTCCGGGTGTGAGCTTTGCAGACGATCTGACACCGGAGAGCTGAAAGACAGGGCCTTAAATACTGGGAGAGGTAGTGGGTAATGCAGCGCAGCTGGCAGAGTAATTAGAGCAGAGCAGAGCAGGGACAGGTGGAGCTAGTTAGGCTGAGTAGAGAGAGTGGTGAGCAGAGTGGAAGAAAATTAAGGTGGTAACCCGGTGGAGTGAGAGGCCCATGACAGAACCCCCCAAGGGACGGCCCCAGAAGTCCCAAGAGCAACACCACGCCGGGCGGGAGGAGGGGAGCCGGAGGAGGGCTAGAACTCCTCCGAACGGTCCGAGTGAACGTCCTCATCCTCGGAGGAAGCCGGGAGGGCCGTGGTCGGGAGATGGGACAGGTCCGAGACAGGATCAGGCACAGGACAGGAAGCCGAGCGGGCCGGACGGTTAGGGGACCCTCTGGGGCGGCCCTCACGGATTGCAGGTTGATCAGGATGCGTTGGTGGAAAGCGGTGATGAGAGTCCTATCCACAATCCGACTAGCTGGCACCCAGGTCCTTTCCTCAGGTCCATAGCCCTCCCAGTCAATGAGGTACTGGAGACCCCTACCCCTCCGTCTGGACCGAAGCAGGCGGCGGACGGTGTAAACCAGACCACCATCGACGAGCCGTGGAGGAGGAGGACCAGGCGCAGCAGGGACCAGCGGACTCTCATGGATGGGCTTAATCTTAGACACATGGAACGTGGGGTGCACCCTCAGGGAATTAGGCAGTTGGAGCCGGACAGCAGTTGGGCTAATCACTCTTATGATAGGGAATGGGCCAATGAACCGAGGTGCCAGCTTCTGCGACTCCACCCTGAGTGGCAGGTTCTTCGATGACAACCACACCCCTTTGACCAACATGGTAGGTGGGAGCAGGAATTCTCCGACGGTTGGCCCCGGTAGTGTAGCTGGCAAACGGACCTGAGGAGTGTGGCTCGGGCTTGTGACCAGGTGCGGCGACATCGACGGGCAAAAGCAAGTGCAGATGGGCAAGTAACCTCCTCCTCCTGGCTGGCAAATAGAGGAGGCTGGTATCCATAAACACATTGGAAAGGGGACATACCGATGGCAGAGCAGGTCAGAGAATTGTGTGCGTACTCCACCCATGTCAATTGCTGCGACCAGGAGTGGGGGTTGCGTGAAGTCATGCATCGCAGTGCCTTCGAGCTCCTGATTAGCCCGCTCTGACTGCCCATTGGATTGGGGATGGAATCCGGAAGTCAGACTGACTGTGGCTCCCAGCAGGTGACAGAACTCTTCCAAAAAGCGGAGGAGAATTGTGGACCACGGTCAGAAACAACATCCTTTGGCAGTCCGTGGATCCGGAAGACGTGTTCCAGGACCACCTGGGCGGTCTCCTTGGCGGTTGGGAGCTTGGGGAGGGAATGAAGTGTGCCATCTTGCTGAAACGGTCAACGATGGTGAGAATGACGGTCATGCCACTTGAAGGGGGGCAGCCCCGTGACAAAGTCAAGGGCGATGTGAGACCAGGGACGTCTGGGCACAGGCAGGGGCTGCAGCAATCCGGCTGGGGGCTGGCAGGACGACTTGTGTTGGTTGCAGATGGGGCAGGCTTGGACGAATTCCCGTACATCCTTCCTCAGAGAGGGCCACCAGAACCTCTGGGCGAGCAGGTTGTAAGTGCGGGTGGAGCCAGGGTGACAAGCTAGGCGGGGAGTCATGTCCCCACTGAATGACCTGGGACCTCAGGTCTTCGGGGACAAAAAGGCGGTCAGCTGGGCAAGTGCTGGGACCTGGCTGGTTACGGAGAGCCTCCAGCACCTGTTCCTCAACAGCCCAGGTCAGAGCTGCAACGATGCAGGGACTTGGCAGAATCGACACAGGGTCCTTGGAGGGGGTGTCATCCTTCTGGAATTGACGGGAGAGGGCGTCTGGCTTGGTGTTGCGTGATCCAGGCCGGTATGACAGAGTGAAATTAAACCTGGTGAAGAACAGGGCCCAGCGGGACTGCCTGGAGTTCAACCGTTTGGCCGGCATGGATGTACTCCAAGTTCTTATGATCGGTCCAAACGAGAAATGGAATGGTGGACCCCTCCAGCCAGTGACGCCACTCCTCCAAGGCAAGCTTCACAGCCAGCAGCTCACGGTTCCCTATGTCGTAATTGCACTCAGAGGGGGGACAACCGACGTGAGAAAAAGGCACAGGGATGGAGCTTCCTATCCTCCGCAGCCCACTGAGAAATCACAGCACCAACTCCCACATCCGAGGCGTCCACCTCCACAATGAATTGCCGGTCCACATCAGGCATCTGGAGGATGGGAGCGGAGGTGAACCTCACCTTGAGGGTACTGAAGGCTTTGTCGGCTGCTGGGGGTCCAGGTGAAGGGTTGCTTGGTGCTGGTTAGAGCAGTGAGAGGGGCAGCAACGGTACTGTAGTTCCGGATAAACTTCCTATAGAAGTTAGCAAACCCCAGAAACTGTTGCAGCTTCTTTCTGTTCTCCGGAACTGGCCATGAAGTGACTGCTGATACTTTGGCAGGATCCATTTGGATACTTCCCTCTGCCACTATGTACCCCAGGAAGGCCACTGTCTTGACGTGAAACTCACATTTCTCTGCCTTGGCGTAGAGGGAATTCTCCAGAAGACGATGAAGGACTTGCTGGACATGGCGGGTGTGTTCAGACAGGTTTCTGGAGTAAATTAAGATGTCATCCAGGTAAACGAAGACAAACTTGTTTAACATGTCCCGCAGTACATCATTCACTAGAGCCTGGAACACAGCAGGAGCATTGGTGAGGCCAAAAGGCATAACCAGATACTCGTAGTAGCCTGTTGGTGTATTGAATGCGGTTTTCCATTCATCTCCCTCCCGGATCCGCACTAGGTGGTAAGCGTTTCTGAGATCCAACTTGGTAAAAACAGTGGCTCCCTGGAGCAACTCAAAAGCAGAGGTGAGCAGAGGCAGAGGGTAACGGTTTTTCACTGTGATGTCGTTGAGTCCCCTGTAGTCGATGCAGGGGCGAAGAGATCCGTCCTTCTTCCCCACAAAGAAGAAGCCAGCACCAGCAGGAGATGAAGATGAACGGATTAATCCCGCGGACAGAGAGCCATTGATGTAGTCCTCCATGGACTTTCTTTCAGGAGCAGACAACGAATAAAGACGACCCCTTGGAGGAGCTGTTCCAGGGAGGAGGTCGATGGCACAGTCGTACGGTCGGTGAGGGGGCAGAGATGTGGCTCTTGCTTTGTTAAACACCTCTCTGAGACCATGGTAGCATTCTGGGACATTGGAGAGGTAAGGAGCGGAGTTAGTAGGTACTGGCCGAGGGGGTAGTGCGGCAGCAAGCAGGCAGGTTCGGTGGCAGTCCTCTCCCCACTCCCTGATCACCCCGGTCACCCAGTCGAGCTGAGGGTTGTGCCGGCGGAGCCATGGGTAACCCAGGATGAGGGGTTGGCCTGGAGAGGGGAGCAGGTGAAACTGGATAGTTTCTTGATGGTTTCGGACAGACCCATCGAGACCCGGGGCCGTGACATGAGTGACCGATCCGAGTAAGTGTCCGTCCAGTGCCCGGGCATGAATAGGAGGTGTCAAACGGAGGTTCTCCAGTCCCAGTTGGCGTGCCAGCTTGATGTCCATTATGTTGGCTTCGGCGCCAGAATCCACCAGAGCAGCCAGGGTGTGAGTTGAGTCAGAGAGGCGGAGGTGAACTTGCAGCAGGGGTTTGCGGTCGGAGGACTGGATGGTCATTGAACTCAACCGGACTCCCCCTACGCCCGGTGAGCTTCGGCCCTTTAAAGGGCAGGTTACCACACGATGTCCATCACCTCCACAATAGAGGCAGAGGTTTGAGGTGAAGCGGCGCTGGCGCTCTGCAGGAGTGAGGGGAGGCTCGCCCAATCTCCATAGGCTCAGACTGATCAAGCTGACCTGGGTGAGTGGCAGTAGATGACAGGAGCCCAGTCGGATCTCTCCGAATGCCGGTAGTAGGTGGACCTTGGCGCCCCCTCTCACGACGACGGGTCTGTATCCTTCTGTCGATCCTGACAGTCAGTGCGATGGCTTCATCAAGAGTGGAAGGCAGTTCATGGAGACCAACTCGTTCCTTGATATAGTCAGCCAAACTATGGAAGAACGCGTCCACCAACGATGGTGTGTTCCAAGAACTTACGTCTAGCCAGGGTTCGGAAGTCGATGGAATGGTCTGCGACTGTACGTCTGCCTTGTCGAATACTGAACAGCAGAGACGCCTCTGCGGTGGGTGAATCCAGGTCGAACACCTTCAGCATCTCCTCAGCAAACAGGTCGAAGGTTGCACATGCGGGGGTTTGACGTTCGAACTCTGCTGTTCCCCAGAGTCGAGCTCGGCCCGTCAGGTGAGTGATGGCATACCCAACTTTAGCCCTCCGTGGCGAAGGTCCTTGGCTGCAAGGAGAACTGAAGTCGGCAGCTAGTCAGGAATGGCCGGACCTGGGTTGAATCGCCGTTGAACCGCTCGGGGTTTCAATCTTGGGTTCCGAGCAGCGGCTGCAATGACCGGGGCAGGTAACTCGGGGGGCTGGGCTGGTGGGCAGACTGGCTGGGGTAAGGTTGGTGAGGAGTTGAATGATCATGGCGAGTTGTTGTTGCTGCTGCTGGAACTGCTGCTCATGCTCATCGGTTTCCATGTCGGGGGAAAGTGTGCGCTGAGTCCATAATGGTCAGATCGTACTGTCAGGATTCAGACAGACGACCAGAGGACCACAATTATGCCACACCAGAAAGTTTATTAAACTTAAGGGAAAAGGGAAGTAGGGAGTGAATGAAGGCTCCAGGGGTAACAGGGATCCCGTCCAATGCGCTGGGTCTGTGCCCCCCCAGTGGCAGCGATGCGGCCCTATGAAGCCGGTGGTGGGTGGTCCAGAAGTCCTGGGGGAGACACAGACACAACAGGGCGGAATGAAACCAGGCAGCAGTACAGTTCAAGGGAAATCCAAAATACGTAGTAGCAAGGCAGAAGGCTGGTCAGAGTTACCGGGATTGAAGAGTAGTCAGGAGTCGTAATGGCAGAAGCAGGTCTGGATCTCCTGAGGCAGAAGAGTATCCAAAAAACAGGCAGGTCCGGGGGTCACAAAACCAGGGTGAGCCAGAAGCGGCGAGCAAACAGGTTCCGGGTGTGAGCTTTGCAGACGATCTGACACCGGAGAGCTGAAAGACAGGGCCTTAAATACTGGGAGAGGTAGTGGGTAATGCAGCGCAGCTGGCAGAGTAATTAGAGCAGAGCAGAGCAGGGACAGGTGGAGCTAGTTAGGCTGAGTAGAGAGAGTGGTGAGCAGAGTGGAAGAAAATTAAGGTGGTAACCCGGTGGAGTGAGAGGCCCATGACAGCAACCAAATAATTGCAGCGTTACCGCAAAAATGGAAGAGGAAAGTGGAAGGGGGAGAAAGTAAGGAACTTGTCTGTCGGCCTTGCATTAAAGAACATCATTGGTTAAAGAAAACTGTGATAAATAAAAAAGTATACCAGTTTCATTTAAGGACCAAAAGATTGACAGCCGTCCCATATAGATTGCAAAATAGTTGGGAAGAGATTTTTGACGTACCAATTCCATGGCATAGTGTTTATGAACTGATATGCAAAACGACTCCGGATTCAAAACTTAGAATTTTTCAATTTAAATTATTATATTAAATTCTTGCTACCAATATAATGTTATTTATACGGGGGATACAATCTTCCCAGCTCTGCAGATTTTGCTGCGAAGAGACAGAATCATTAGATCATTTGTTTTGGTACTGTCCATTTGTAGCTTGTTTTTGGACACAGGTCCAGGAATGGCTAAAGGATTGCAATATTTACCTGGAGCTAACCCTGCAGATAGCATTACTGGGTGATCTGAAAAGTCATAGTCAATCAATCAATAATATAATAATACTTTTAGCAAAAATGTTTATTTTCAATTCACAATCTGTAGAAACAATGAGAATAGAAAGGTTCAGAACTTTTGTAAAACATCACAGTACAGTTGAAACATATATGGCAAATAGAAATCCAATATGGATGGTGTTAAGAGATAGATGGGTGGTGTTGAATGGAGTTTAATAACAACTAACAACAAGCAATAACAACAAGATAACTAATAATGTAAGCATACTGTGTCCATAATAAGTATATAGGTTGTAGGTAGGGAGCTTTTGTGAAAGAGCACAGTTAGAAAGATATGGCATATAGAAGCAAACCGGATGGACATCATGAAAATGATCGGAGAGGTTGAGAGTAGAAGAAGTTCAGGAGAAAAAACAAACAAAATAAAATTATTGTAAAATTGACTGTGTCCATAAAATGTATATAGTATGTATAAGCTGGAAGTAGAGGCCTAAGCGTTGTTGTTCACTAGTTTATTCCAATTAGGGAAGATGTGATGGGGTTGGAAAGTAATAAAGGGAAATATCTTTCTAAAAAGGATGTGTATGTGTATGTACAATGGGGAGAACAAGTATTTGATACACTGCCGATTTTGCAGGTTTTCCTACTTACAAAGCATGTAGAGGTCTGTAATTTTTTATCATAGGTACACTTCAACTGTGAGAGACAGAATCTAAAACAAAAATCCAGAAAATCACATTGTATGATTTTTATGTAATTAATTTGCATTATATTGCTTGACATAAGTATTTGATCACCTACCAACCAGTAAGAATTCCGGCTCTCACAGACCTGTTAGTTTTTCATTAAGAAGCCCTCCTGTTCTCCACTCATTACCTGTATTAACTGCACCTGTTTGAACTCGTTACCTGTATAAAAGACACCTGTCCACACGCTCAATCAAACAAACTCCAACCTCTCCACAATGGCCAAGACCAGAGAGCTGTGTAAGGACATCAGGGATAAAATTGTAGACCTGCACAAGGCTGGGAAGGGCTACAGGACAATAGGCAAGCAGCTTGGTGAGAAGGCAACAACTGTTGGTGCAATTATTAGAAAATGGAAGAAGTTCAAGATGACGGTCAGTCACCCTCGGTCTGGGGCTCCATGCAAGATCTCACCTCGTGGGGCATCAATGATCATGAGGAAGGTGAGGGATCAGCCCAGAACTACACAGCAGGACCTGGTCAATGACCTGAAGAAAGCTGGGACCACAGTCTCAAAGAAAACCATTAGTGACACACTACGCCGTCATGGATTACAATCCTGCAGTGCATGCAAGGTCCCCCTGCTCAAGCCAGCGCATGTCCAGGCCCGTCTGAAGTTTGCCGATGACCATCTGGATGATCCAGAGGAGGAATGGGAGAAGGTCATGTGGTCTGATGAGACAAAAATAGAGCTTTTTGGTCTAAACTCCACTCGCCGTGTTTGGAGGAAGAAGAAGGATGAGTACAACCCCAAGAACACCATCCCAACCGTGAAGCATGGAGGTGGAAACATCATTCTTTGGGGATGCTTTTCTGCAAAGGGGACAGGATGACTGCACCGTATTGAGGGGAGAATGGATGGGGCTATGTATCGCGAGATCTTGGCCAACAACCTCCTTCCCTCAGTAAGAGCATTGAAGATGGGTCGTGGCTGGGTCTTCCAGCATGACAACAACCCGAAACACACAGCCAGGGCAACTAAGGAGTGGCTCCGTAAGAAGCATCTCAAGGTCCTGGAGTGGCCTAGCCAGTCTCCAGACCTGAACCCACTAGAACATTTTTGGAGGGAGCTGAAAGTCCGTATTGCCCAGCGAAAGCCCCGAAACCTGAAGGATCTGGAGAAGGTCTGTATGGAGAAGTGGGCCAAAATCCCTTCTGCAGTGTGTGCAAACCTGGTCAAGACCTACAGGAAACATATGATCTCTGTAATTGCAAACAAAGGTTTCTGTACCAAATATTAAGTTCTGCTTTTCTGATGTATCAAATACTTATGTCATGCAATAAAATGCAAATTAATTACTTAAAAATCATACAATGTGATTTTCTGGATTTTTGTTTTAGATTCAGTCTCTCACAGTTGAAGTGTACCTATGATAACAATTTCAGACCTCTACATGCTTTGTAAGTAGGAAAACCTGCAAAATCGGCAGTGTATCAAATACTTGTTCTCCCCACTGTATATCCATCTATATCTATATTATAGACAGTTGTCCTAACCCTAACCCTGCTGGGTGATGGTATATATATATAAATCTATATCTACCGTTGAAGTTAGAAGTTTATATACACTTAGGTTGGAGTCATTTAAACTCATTTTTCAACCACTCCACATTCTTGTTAATTAACTATAGTTTTGGCAAGTCGGTTAGGACATATACTTTGTTTATGACACAAGTCATTGTTTACAGACAGATTATTTCACTTATAATTCACTGCATCACAATTCCAGTGGGTCAGAAGTTTACATACACTAAGTTGACTGTGCCTTTAAACAGCTTGGAAAATTCCAGAAAATTATGTCATGGCTTTAGAAGCTTCTGATAGGCTAATTGACGTAGTTTGACTCAATTGGAGGTGTCCCTGTGGATGTATTTCAAAGCCTACCTTCAAACTCAGTGCCTCTTTGTTTGACATCATGGGGAAATCAAAACAAATAATCAGCCAAGACCTCAGAAAAATAATTGTAGACCTCCACAAGTCTGGTTCATCCTTGGGAGCAATTTCCAAATGCCTGAAGGTACCACGTTCATCTGTACAAACAATAGTGCTCAAGTATAAACCCCATGGGACCATGCAGCCGTCATACCGCTCAGGAAGGAGACGCATTCTGTCTCCTAGAGATGAACGTACTTTGGTGCAAAAAGTGCAAATCAATCCCAGAACAACAGCAAAGGACCTTGTGAAGATGCTGGAGGAAACAGGTAAAACGAGTCCTATATCGACATAACCTGAAAGGCCGTTCAGCAAGGAAGAAGCCACAGCTCCAAAACAGCCATAAAAAAGCCAGACTAAGGTTTGCAACTGCACATGGGGACAAAGATCATACTTTTTGGAGAAATGTCCTCTAGTCTGATGAAACAAAATAGAACTGTTTGGCCATAATGACCATCGTTATGTTTGGAGGAAAAAGGGGAACGCTTGCAAGCCGAAGAACACCATCCCAACCGTGAAGAACAGGGGTGGCAGCATCATGCTGTGGGGGTGCTTTGCTGCAGTAGGGACTGGTGCACTTCACAAAATAGATGGCATCAAGAGGAAGGAAAATTATGTGGATATAATGAAGCAACATCTCAAGACATTAGTCAGGAAGTTAAAGCTTGGTCGCAAATGGGTCTTCCAAATGGACAATGACCCCAAGCATACTTCCAAAGTTGTGGCAAAATGGCTTAAGGACAACAAAGTCAAGGTATTGGAGTGGCCATCACAAAGCCCTGACCTCAATCCTATAGAAAATGTGTGGGCAGAACTGAAAAAGCGTGTGCGAGCAAGGAGGCCTACAAACCTGACTCAGTTACACCAGCTCTGTCAGGAGGAATGGCCCAAATTTACCCAACTTATTGTGGGAAGCTTGTGGAAGGCTACCCGAAATGTTTGACCCAAGTTAAACAATTTAAAGGCAATGCTACCAAATACTATTTAAGTGTATGTAAACTTCTGACCCACTGGGAATGTGATGAAAGAAATAAAAGCTGAAATAAATCATGCTCTCTACTATTATTCTGACATTTCACATTCTTAAAATAAAGTGGTGATCCTAACTGACCTAAGACGGGGAATTTCTACTAGGATTAAATGTCAGGAATTGTGATAAACTGAGTTTAAATGTATTTGGCTAAGGTGTATGCAAACTTCCGACTTCAACTGTATCTATAAAAGTGCTGATCCAATGAGGCGTGGTGGTTGACAACATATTTTTAGCTGCTGTCAAACCTGACAACATTAAACTTATTTTCTGTAATGATAGTGGTGAATTATCATTAAGTGATAACAGTTTTGGGGAACAAAGTATGATGATATCCACTACAGCAGTTAAGACAGAGGGTATCACTTTCCAAAACAATGTCCCCTGGTCTTATTACCTGTTCTGTCTGGCTGTAGCAGGCTGCCTAGTAAATTAAATGTCTTTGGCCCCATTACACTAAAACATGTAGGCACAATGTTGTCCTCATCCATGTCATTTACAAAAACAAAATATTCAAACCGTTCTGTATATGAGCTCCACTGTTCAATACTTTTATCAAACTGTCCAATGTTTCCAACAATTCCAATAATTTTTTGTTTCTCAATAAGCTCCTGATTGTCACTCACTTCAATATTGTCCTCAACCAAAGCAATATTTTCCTCAGTCACGTGATTTTCATTCACTTCACTCACTGACGTTTCCTCCTAAATTCGCTCATTTAGCAGATTTAACTAAAAGGTTTGTCTTCACAGTTGAATAAATGTCCTTTCCTTTAATCACTGTATATTCCTCCTTTTTAATCACGTTGTTTTCCCACTCCGATGTCCGTCTCGAGTCCTTTTCTGCCGTCTATGACGATGTTAACTCCAGTGGTGGAAAAAGTACCCAATTGTCATACTTGAGTAAAAGTAAAGATCCCTTAATAGAAAATGACTCAACTAAAAGTGAAAGTCACCCAGTAAAATACTACTTGAGTAAAAGTCTAAAAGTATTTGGTTTTAAATATACTTAAGAATCAAAAGTAAATGTAATTGCTAAAATATACTAAAGTATCAAAAGTAAAAGTACAAGTATAAATCATTTCAAATTCCTTACATAAAGCAAACCAGACAATTTTCTTGTTTTTAAAATGTACGTTCAGCCAAGGCACACTCCAACACTCAGACAATTTACAAACAAAGCATTTGTGTTTAGTGAGTCCCCCAGATCAGAGGCAGTAGGGATGTTCTCTTGATAAGGGTGTGAATTGGACCATTTTCTGTCCTGCTAAGCATTCAAAATGTAACGAGTACTTTTGGGTGTCAGGGAAAATGTATGGAGTAAAAAGTACATTATTTTCTTTAGGAATGTAGTGAAGTAAAAGTAAAAGTTGTCAAAAATATAAATAGTAAAGTCAAGTACAGATACCCCCAAAAAACTACTTAAGTAGTACTTTAAAGTATTTTTACTTAAGTACTTTACACCACTGGTTAACTCTCTTTCTTAGCTAGCTAGACTATGCACTTGCCTCTGCTATCAATAAACTGTGCTAACATTAGCCTATTCTGTACCACAGAAAATAACAGTTTTAAACAGTTGTAAAAACCCACTTCTTCCAGACAGAATAGTTCCTGTAGATTCAGACTTACTCATCACCAATCTTTTGTTATGTCTCGTGGGTTTCATAACCACGTCTATATAACAATTCAATAATGATGAGACAGGAGACAGGAATCAGTTCAACCATTTATCTGGAACGTGATCATCTCAACACATACAAACCCCCATGATGCTCTGCAGCACAACCCCAATATACAACAAATACATAAATAAGTAAATGGACACTAAACAAAACTCATAGAGGAATTTAAATGTTCAGTTGTAGAAAGTAGGGCCATGGGATTGGGTCAGAAAGGTCAGTATGTTTGATAACTGGTTACAGAGGTGACATAACAAGCATAAGGTCCATTATAACACAGTGAAGTAGAGGTGGGAGCTAAAAACAGACATGGACAGTGAGACGGTGTGAGGAGGTCAGGGGTGAAACACTAGATCAGGACAGGTAGAAATGGCAGGGCTGGAAATAGACACATTCTGATCATGGCTCAGACCTGACCTGAGACACCCAAACAGAAGATGCCATAGCAAAGTCCTGTCCAGTAGGCTATATGGGATTTCCTTTCATCAAAATCCTACAAATAGAAATGTGTTCAGTGTGTGTGTTTGTGTTTGTGTGTCCAGTGTGTGTGTGTGTGTGTGTCCAGTATGTGTGTGTGTGTCCTGTGTGTGTGTGTGTCCATTGTGTGTGTGTGTGTCCAGTGTGTGTGTGTGTCTAGTGTATGTATGTGTGTACAGTGTGTGTGTGTGTTCAGTGTGTGTGTTTGTTCAGTGTGTGTGTGTGTTCAGTGTGTGTGTGTGTGTTCAGTGTTTGTGTCCAGTGTGTGTGTGTCCAGTTTGTGTGTGTCCAGTATATGTGTGTGTGTGTGTGTGTGTGTGTGTCCAGCATGTGTGTGTGTCCAGTGTGTGTGTGTGTGAATCCAGTGTGTGTGTGTGTGTGTGTGTCCAGTGTGTGTGTATGTCCAGTGTGTGTGTGTGTGTGTGTGGATGTGTGTCCAGTGTGTGTGTGTGTGTGTCCAGTATGTGTGTCCAGGTGTGTGTGTGTGTGTGTGTGTGTGTCCAGTGTGTGTGTTTGTATGTGTGTGTCCAGTGTGTGTGTGTGTGTGTCCAGTGAGTGTGTGTGTGTCCAGTGTGTGTATGTGTTCAGTGTGTGTGTGTCTAGTGTATGTATGTGTGTTCAGTGTGTGTGTGAGTTCAGTGTGTGTGTGTGTGTCCATTGTGTGTGTGTGTGTCCAGTGGGTGTGTGTGTGTCAAGTGTATGTATGTGTTCAGTGTGTGTGTGTCTAGTGTGTGTGTATGTGTTCAGTGTGTGTGTGTGAGTTCAGTGTGTGTGTCCATTGTGTGTGTGTGTGTGTCCAGTGTATGTATATGTGTTCAGTGTGTGTGTGTGTGTGTCCATTGTGTGTGTGTGTCCATTGTGTGTGTGTGTGTCCAGTGTGTGTATGTGTTCAGTGTGTGTGTGTGTGTCTAGTGTATGTATGTGTGTTCAGTGTGTGTGTATGTGTTCAGTGTGTGTGTGTGTGTCTAGTGTATGTGTGTGTGTGTCCAGTGGGTTTGTGTGTGTCCAGTGTATGTATGTGTGTTCAGTGTGTGTGTGTGAGTTCAGTGTGTGTGTGTGTGTCCATTGTGTGTGTGTGTGTCCAGTGGGTGTGTGTGTGTCCAGTGTATGTATATGTGTTCAGTGTGTGTGTGTGTGTCCATTGTGTGTGTGTGTGTCCATTGTGTGTGTGTGTGTGTCCAGTGTGTGTATGTGTTCAGTGTGTGTGTGTCTAGTGTATGTATGTGTGTCCAGTGTGTGTGTATGTGTTCAGTGTGTGTGTCTAGTGTATGTGTGTGTGTTCAGTGTGTGTGTGAGTTCAGTGTGTGTGTGTGTGTGTCCATTGTGTGTGTGTGTGTTCAGTGTGTGTGTGTGTGTCCAGTGTGTATGTGTTCAGTGTGTGTATGTGTTCAGTGTTCAGTGTGTGTGTGTGTTCAGTGTGTGTGTGTGTGTCTAGTGTAAGTATGTGTGTTCAGTGTGTGTGTGAGTTCAGTGTGCGTGTGTGTGTGTGTCCATTGTGTGTGTGTGTGTGTGTGTGTGTGTTCAGTGTGTGTGTGTGTGTGTGTCTAGTGTATGTATGTGTGTTCAGTGTGTGTGTATGTGTTCAGTGTGTGTGTGTCTAGTGTATGTATGTGTGTCCAGTGTGTGTGTGTGTGTGTGTGTGTGTGTGTGTGTGTTCAGTGTGTGTGTGTTTAGTGTGTGTGTCCAGTGTGTGTTAAGTGTGTGTGTGTGTGTGTGTGTGTGTGTGTGTGTTTGTCCTGCATGTGTGTGTCCTGTGTGTGTGTGTCCAGTGTGTGTGTGTCCATTGTGTGTGTTTGCCCAGTGTGTGTGTGTGTGTGTGTGTGTGTGTGTGTGCAGTGTGTGTGTCCAGTGTGTGTGTGTTGAGTGTGTGTGTGTGTGTGTGTCCAGTATATGTGTGTGTGTGTGTGTGTGTGTGTGCAGAGTGCGTATGTGTGTGTCCAGTGTGTGTGTGTGTGTGTGTGTGTGTGTCCACTGTGTGTGCGTGTGTGTCCAGTGTGTGTGTGTGTGTGTGTATCCAGTGTGTGTGTGTGTGTGTGTGTGTGTCCAGTGTGTGTGTGTGTGTGTGTGTCCAGTGTGTGTGTGTGTGTGTGTGTGTCCAGTGTGTGTGTGTCCAGTGTGTGTGTGTGTCCAGTGTGTGTGTGTGTCCAGTGTGTGTTTGTCCAGTGTGTGTGTGTGTCCAGTGTGTGTGTGTGTGTGTGTCCAGTGTGTGTGTGTGTGTGTGTGTCAGTGTTACCATGGTTATTATTATTATTTACAGGGAAACTGAGTCCCCATCATACAAAACATTAAACCCTGGATAGAGGGGCTCAGTGAATGTGGAGTGGAATGTGTTCAGGTGGGTCAGTGTGTCAGAGGAGACTATGTAGAAGGACAGAGTGCCGGCTGGCCAGTCCAGATACACTCCTACTCTGTGGGAGCTGGAGGAGGGGACGTCTATGGTAGTGAGATTATCATTGTGACAGGCAATGTAACTGTTGTCAGAGCAGATCAGACTCCAGGACTTGTCATTGTATCCAAGACAACAGTCCTCAAGCCTTCCTCTCCTGCTGATTCCTTTATATGCCACTCCTATATCAGCCCCTCCCCCACTCCACTCTACCTCCCAGTAACAGCACCCAGTCAGACCCTCTCTACACAGCACCTGTCTCCAGTCCTCAAATCTCTCTGGGTGATCAGGATACAGCTGCTCCTCTCTCCTACATGTCACCTTTCTGTTCTCCTCAGACAGAGAGAGGAGTCTGTTTACTGTGTTTGGGTCCAGTGTGAGATCACAGACATCTGATGGATGAAACCAGACACAATATTAGAAATCATCATCATTCACATTAGAATGTTAACTCACTTTTCACTAATTAATTTAATGTAGATGTTTCTAGGTATCAAAAGGAGAAGTTAAGGTAACTTGAGACTTGTTGAATGATCATATGTTATACTGTATGGTAATATAAAACACACTTATTCCCATTAATTACACACACACACACACACACACACACATCCTGAACACACACACACACACAATATTACAAATCATCATCATCATCCTGAACACACACACACTGAACACACACACACACCTTCATGCATGCATGAACACACACACACACACACACACATTTCTAAAGTAACACAAACACGCCACACACACACACACACACACACAGACACACACATTGTCAAAGCAACTCTTTGTAAACTTTGGTGTCCCTGATTTGTGCTTCTGTAGAACTACAGCTATTTAATATGACCAAGTAAGTAATGATGGTGGTCTTTGACTTTGACTTCACTTGAATTAAGACTTATTCTTAGTCATATTCTTCACAGCAGTCAACACTCACATTTTCTAAGTCCAGGTTTCATTGTGTACTCTCCACCATGTTCCACACTGTAGCGGTAAGCAGAAGAACAGACAGTCATTGAGGGATACACCTGAACTCACACACACACACACACGCACACACACACACACTGGACACACACAGTGTGTGTGTCCAGTGTGTGTGTCCAGTGTGTGTCCAGTGTGTGTCCAGTGTGTGTGTGTGTGTGTTTGTGTCTGTCCAGTGTGTGTGTGTATGTCAAGTGTGTGTGTGTGTCCAGTGTGTGTGTGTGTGTCCAGTGTGTGTGTCCAGTGTGTGTGTGTGTGTGTGTTTGTCCAGTGTGTGTGTGTCCAGTGTGTGTGTGTGTGTGTGTGTGTTTCCAGTGTGTGTGTGTGTGTGTGTGTGTGTCCAGTGTGTGTGTATGTCTATAGTGTGTTTGTGTGTGTGTCTAGTGTATGTGTGTGTGTGTCTAGTGTGTGTGTGTGTGTTTGTCCAGTGTGTGTGTGTGTCCAGTGTATGTGTGTGTCCAGTGTTTGTGTTTGTGTGTCCAGAGTGTGTGTGTGTGTGCGTGTGTGAGTAAGTCTGTGTGTGTCCAGTGTGTGTCCAGTGTGTGTGTGTGTTTGTGTGTGTGTCCAGTGTGTGTTTGTGTGTGTGTGTGTGTCCTTTGTATGTATGTGTCCAGTGTGTGTGTGTTTGTGTGTGTCCAGTGTGTGTGTGTGCGTGTGTGTCCAGTGTGTGTGTGTGTGTGTGTCCAGTGTGTGTGTGTGTGTGTTTGTCCAGTGTTTGTGTGTGTCCAGTGTGTGTGTGTTTGTCTAGTGTGTGTGTGTTTGTCCAGTGTGTGTGTGTATCTAGTGTGTGTGTGTGTGTGTCCAGTGTGAGTGTGTGTGTGTCCAGTGTGTGTGTGTGTGTGTGTTTGTGTCTGTCCAGTGTGTGTGTGTATGTCAAGTGTGTGTGTGTGTGTCCAGTGTGTGTGTGTGTGTCCAGTGTTTGTGTCCAGTGTGTGTGTGTGTTTGTCCAGTGTGTGTGTGTCCAGTGTGTGTGTGTGTGTGTGTGTGTTTCCAGTGTGTGTGTGTGTGTGTGTGTGTGTGTGTCCAGTGTGTGTGTATGTCTATAGTGTGTTTGTGTGTGTGTCTAGTGTATGTGTGTGTGTGTCTAGTGTGTGTGTGTGTGTTTGTCCAGTGTGTGTGTGTGTCCAGTGTATGTGTGTGTCCAGTGTTTGTGTTTGTGTGTCCAGAGTGTGTGTGTGTGTGCGTGTGTGTGTGTGTCCAGTGTGAGTAAGTCTGTGTGTGTCCAGTGTGTGTCCAGTGTGTGTGTGTCCAGTGTGAGTAAGTCTGTGTGTGTCCAGTGTGTGTCCAGTGTGTGTGTGTCCAGTGTGTGTTTGTGTGTGTGTGTGTGTGTCCTTTGTATGTATGTATCCAGTGTGTGTGTGTTTGTGTGTGTGTCCAGTGTGTGTGTGTGCGTGTGTGTCCAGTGTGTGTGTGTGTGTGTGTCCAGTGTGTGTGTGTGTGTTTGTGTCTGTCCAGTGTGAGTGTGTATGTCAAGTGTGTGTGTGTGTCCAGTGTGTGTGTGTGTGTCCAGTGTGTGTGTGTGTCCAGTGTGTGTGTCCAGTGTGTGTGTGTGTGTGTGTTTGTCCAGTGTGTGTGTGTCCAGTGTGTGTGTGTGTGTGTTTCCAGTGTGTGTGTGTGTGTGTGTGTGTGTGTCCAGTGTGTGTGTATGTCTATAGTGTGTTTGTGTGTGTGTCTAGTGTATGTGTGTGTGTGTCTAGTGTGTGTGTGTGTGTTTGTCCAGTGTGTGTGTGTGTCCAGTGTATGTGTGTGTCAAGTGTTTGTGTTTGTGTGTCCAGAGTGTGTGTGTGTGTGCGTGTGTGAGTAAGTCTGTGTGTGTCCAGTGTGTGTCCAGTGTGTGTGTGTGTGTGTGTGTTTGTGTGTGTGTCCAGTGTGTGTTTGTGTGTGTGTGTGTGTCCTTTGTATGTATGTGTCCAGTGTGTGTGTGTTTGTGTGTGTGTCCAGTGTGTGTGTGTGCGTGTGTGTCCAGTGTGTGTGTGTGTGTGTGTCCAGTGTGTGTGTGTGTGTGTTTGTCCAGTGTGTGTGTGTGTCCAGTGTGTGTGTGTTTGTCTAGTGTGTGTGTGTTTGTCCAGTGTGTGTGTGTGTCTAGTGTGTGTGTGTGTGTGTCCAGTGTGAGTGTGTGTGTGTCCAGTGTGTGTGTGTGTGTGTTTGTGTCTGTCCAGTGTGTGTGTGTATGTCAAGTGTGTGTGTGTGTGTCCAGTGTGTGTGTGTGTGTCCAGTGTGTGTGTCCAGTGTGTGTGTGTGTGTGTTTGTCCAGTGTGTGTGTGTCCAGTGTGTGTGTGTGTGTGTGTGTTTCCAGTGTGTGTGTGTGTGTGTGTGTGTGTGTCCAGTGTGTGTGTATGTCTATAGTGTGTTTGTGTGTGTGTGTAGTGTATGTGTGTGTGTGTCTAGTGTGTGTGTGTGTGTTTGTCCAGTGTGTGTGTGTGTCCAGTGTATGTGTGTGTCCAGTGTTTGTGTTTGTGTGTCCAGAGTGTGTGTGTGTGTGCGTGTGTGTGTGTGTCCAGTGTGAGTAAGTCTGTGTGTGTCCAGTGTGTGTCCAGTGTGTGTGTGTGTTTGTGTGTGTGTCCAGTGTGTGTTTGTGTGTGTGTGTGTGTCCTTTGTATGTATGTGTCCAGTGTGTGTGTGTTTGTGTGTGTGTCCAGTGTGTGTCTGTGCGTGTGTGTCCAGTGTGTGTGTGTGTGTGTGTCCAGTGTGTGTGTGTGTGTGTTTGTCCAGTGTGTGTGTGTGTCCAGTGTGTGTGTGTTTGTCTAGTGTGTGTGTGTTTGTCCAGTGTGTGTGCGTGTCTAGTGTGTGTGTGTGTGTGTCCAGTGTGAGTGTGTGTGTGTCCAGTGTGTGTGTTTGTCCAGTGTGTGTGTGTGTGTGTGTGGTCCTTTGTGTGTGTGTGTGTCCTTTGTGTGTATGTGTCCAGTGTGTGTGTGTTTGTGTCCAGTGTGTATGTGTGTCCAGTGTGTGTGTGTGTGTCCAGTGTGTGTGCTGATACACGTGCATACACACACACTGACACACACACACACACACACACACTGGACAAAAACACACACACACGACACACGACACACACACAGACACACACACCGGACACAAACACAAACACAAACACACACAGGACACACACTGGACACACACACACACTGGACACACACACACACACGGACACACACACACACACACACACACACACTGGACCCACACACACACACTGGACACACACACACACTCACACACACACACACACAGTCTTTATATAACTTAGTCCAAGTGGTGGTCAGAATGTTTGTCTTAACTAGCCTGATAACTCCAACATGTCTGATATGAACATTGACATAAACCCTCTACATACTTGAGTTTCTCCAGTCTGCAGTGTGGATCCTCCAGTCCAGCAGAGAGCAGTCTGACTCCTGAGTCTCCTGGGTGATTGTAGCTCAGGTCCAGCTCTCTCAGGTGTGAGGGGTTTGACTTCAGAGCTGAGACCAGAGAAGCACAGCCTTCCTCTGTGACTAGACAGCCTGACAGCCTGCAAAGAGTCAAATCATATTAAAATCACACTGCTATTCTTTGGTGGTGAAAATAGTGGCAGTATATTTTTTCTACATATTAAGATACATCAGTGTCCTGAAACATCTTTCATAAATGAATGTATCATTATTAGAAATGACAAATTATCAAAGTATTGCTTGTAGATAGAAAAATTTATAGTACGAATATTTGAGTAGACTGACCAGAGCAGTTTAAAAAGCAGTATCAGTCCAAAGACAGACAGTGAGGTATCAGATTTAGATTGTATTGAGTATACAGTCCACACTATATCTATTTTGAGAGTGAAGCTAACATTTTAAATGTAGCTCTGTACTCCAGCATTTTGGATTTCAGATCAAATGTTTCATATGATGTGACAGTATATAATGTCACCTTTTATTTGAGGGTATTTTAATACATATCTGTTTCACCGTTTAGAAATGAAAGCACTTTATGTATCTAGTCCCCCCATTTGAAGAAGTCATAAGTATTCTGACCATTTCACTTATAGTGTACTAAAGTATTCAAAAGTAGAGTATTTGGTTGTAAACTCATTGGTTGCATTTGCAGTTTGTTTTGGGTTATGTTTTGTCCAATAGTAACTGAATGGTGGATGATGACTGGAGTAATTTTCTGTCTAAGTGAGTAGATAACATGTTTCTAAACACTACTAAATGAATCCTGATGATGCCATGATTAAGAAAAATCATGAATGAATCATGAATAATAATGAGTGAGAAAGTTACAGAGGCTACAACAAAACATGCTAACATCTCACCATTAACCTCAAATAAAAGGTGACATTCTGTACTGTTGCCTAATATGAAACATTCTACCTCAAATCCAAAATGCTGGAGCATAGCACCAAATGTAAAACTGTAAGCTTCACTGTCCAAACACATATGGTGTGGACTATGTGTGCCTGGTAAACACATGTGGATCTGGTGAACAGTTATCACTTGTTGACCAACTACAGGAATACTGACCTCAGAGTCTCCAGTTTACAGTGGGGATTCCCCAGGACAGCAGAGAGCAGCTTCACTCCTGAATCCTTCAGGTCATTGTTACTCAGGTCCAGCTCTCTCAGGTGTGAGGGGTTTGACTTCAGAGCTGAGACCAGAGAAGCACAGGCTTTCTCTGTGACTCCACAGCCTGACAGCCTGACAAAGAGATCATCATGATTTCACAAACTGTTAATTTAACACCAGTAGTGTAGAAGGACAATGGCAGATGCATTTGGTTTATTCTCTTCAACAACATATAGATTCATCTTCTGTCTCCTAGAATTGTATGTTCATATTGTTATACTAATGTGAACATCAATGCATTGATTCAATATGTTTTTCAAAAATACATATATTTCTCTAAACTGAATATTTCTTCCTGATGATTAGTACTTAAATGTCATTTTATGTACTCACAGAGCAGCTCTGGAGGCTTTGACCACTGGCAGCAGCCTCAGAAGACCTTCCTCTGATCTGGAGTATTTCTTCAGGTCAAACACATCCAGCTCCTTTTCAGAAGTCAGCAACACAAAGACCAGAGCTGACCACTGTGCAGGTGACAGTTTGGCTTCTGAGAGACTTCCTGAGCTCAGGTAGCTTTGGATCTCCTCCACTAGAGAATGGTCCTTCAGTTCATTCAGACAGTGGAACAGATTGATGCACCTCTCTGGAGAGGGATTCTCCCTGATCTTCTCCTTGATGTACTTGACTGTTTCTTTATGGCTCTGTGAGCTGCTTCTTGTCTTTGTCAGTACACCTCGTAAGTGTTTCTGATTGGACTCCAGTGAGAGGCCCAGAAGGAAGCGGAGGAACAGGTCCAGGTTTCCTGTCTCACTTAGTAAGGCTTTATCCACAGCACTCTTGTAGACAGTGACTTCAGGCTTGTAGTCTCTGAACAGCGAAGAAAAGTTCCTTGACTTTGATTGAGGTTCATCCATTAGATTCTCATTGTTGTTGATGAATGAGAGGAACACATATACAGCAGCCAGAAACTCCTGAATGCTCAGATGCACGAAGCAGTACACCTTTTCCTGGTACAGCCCACATTCATCTTTAAAGAGCTGTGTGCACAATCCTGAGTACACAGAGGCTTCATTGACATCAATTCCAGCCTCTTTCAGGTCTTCTTCATAGAAAATCAGATTGCCATTCATAAGCTGTTGAAAAGCCAGTTTTCCCAGTGACAGAATGCTCTCTTTATTCCAGTGTGGACCTGTCTCTTCTTTCCCAAGATACTTTTCATTCTTCTGTTTGGTATGAAACACCACAAGGTGTATGAACATCTCAGTCAGAGTCTTGGGCATCTCTTCTCTCTTATGTTTCAGCATGTGTTCAAGGACTATTGCAGAAATCCAACAGAAGACTGGAATGTGGCACATGATGTGGAGGCTCCTTGATGTCTTTATGTGTGAAATGATTCTGCTGGCCAGGTCCTCATCACTGAATCTCTTCCTGAAGTACTCCTCCTTCTGTGGGTCATTGAACCCTCGTACCTCTGTCACCTGGTCAACACACCCTGAAGGGATCTTATTGGCTGCTGCAGGTTGGGTAGTTATCCAGAGGAGAGCAGAGGGAAGCAGATTTCCCTTGATGAGATTTGTCAGCAGAACATCCACTGAGGTTGACTTTGTGACGTCACAACAGATCTTGTTCTTCTGGAAGTCTAGGGGCAGTCGGCACTCATCCAGACCATCAAAGATGAACAGAAATTTGTACTTGTCGTAGTTGGAGATTCTTAATTCTTTGGTTTCCATTGAGAAGTGATTGAGAAGTTCAATCAAAGTGTGTTTTTCCTTTTTCATCAAATTCAGCTCCCGAAAAGGGAATGAAAATACAAATTGGACATCCTGATTTGCTTTACCTTCAGCCCAGTCCAGAATGAACTTCTGCACAGAGACTGTTTTTCCAATGCCAGCGACTCCCTTTGTCAGCACAGTTCTGATAAGTTTGTCTTGTCCAGTTAAGGGTTTGAAGATGTCGTTACATTTGACTGCAGTCTCTGGTCTTGCTTGTTTCCTGGTTGTTGTCTCAATCTGTCTCAGCTCATGTTCATTATTGACCTCTCCTGTTCCACCCTCTGTGATGTAGAGCTCTGTGTAGATCTTATTGAGAAGTGTTGGGTTTCCTTGTTTAGCGATCCCCTCAAATACACATTGAAACTTCTTCTTTAGATTAGATTTGAGTTCACGTTGGCAAATCACAGCAAGCTCATCTGAATCTAGAAATAACACAGGGGATATTAATATTACGTCTGTTTTAGTGCCTACAGTATTCTAGGACCGTTATAACATTTTAAATTATAATCATTTCTTCGCTTAACTGACTGTATAAATGTTTTCATAATGCATTACAGACTGGTGTGACTGATTATATTATATAATTGGTATTCTCTCTCTCTCTCTCTCTCTCTCTCTCTCTCTCTCTCTCTCTCTCTCTCTCTCTCTCTCTTCTCTCTCTCTCTCTCTCTCTCTCTCTTTCTCTCTCTTTCTCCAACACATCCCTGCTGCTACTTGATGAGGTCACTAGGTGTTGTGTTAAGGCTGCTACAATATCATTGAGTTACACAGCTACTTTAGCTGTACTTTAGCTACAGCTTTTAAATGTTCTAAAACAGCATTCAACATGAGGCAGACAGCTCTTACTTTTCTCCAGTGTGTCAGCAAGCTCATTCTGGTTCATTTTCCTCAGGACGTGCAGTGTGATCTTCAGAGCCCCCTCTCTGGCACTGCTCTCCTGCTTCTCATCTTCAGCATCCACCACTTCCTTATCCTGCTTCTGACTCTCAAAGCCTTCTGGGAGTTCTGGACTAAGAATCCTCTTGAACATCTTCAGCTCGTTCTTCACAAATGTCATAATATTCTCTTCAAGCAACTGAAATAAATCAAGTAAATAAGTTAAGCAAGAGACTAAATGCTTTCTCATTAACACATTAATGAATGATTGACAGAACAACTTTACTTGAGGTAAACAAAAACAAATGTACATAACAGGACCACATACACTGAATATGGAGGCCAGGTCTGTTTGATGACTCTGGGAAGACCGACCACTGAGAATCTCTGACTCTGATCTCTCCTGTTGGTTTCTGTGGACAAAACATGAGATTACATCTCCTCATCCAGGGAGTACACACACACACACACACACACACACACACAGGGAGGGAATGTTGTGTTAGTTTAATATTGATTCAGGACTATGAAAATGGAAAAAAGGATTAGCCTATGGATTATGAAAAAAACCAAAAGAAATGGGAAAATGGGAGAGGAGAAATGACTAGAGACAGTGTTGTTTAAATCACTGACCATGACCCATGAGTTCTTCTTACCTTTGTTCACTAGAAAAGTCTCCCTCTCTGAAGAATATAGGAGCTTCCATAGACTTGTCACTCTTCATGGACACACAGCTGGGTACAGGGGAGGCTGGTCTCTCCTGCTTGATTGGACTTCAACACAACAGAGACAAACATTACGTCTCTCATCTACTCTGAGCTCAGATGGGGAAACATAAGAAGAGTTTCATTCCAAAACGCTATATATCCATTTTCAGAAATTTTCGTAAATTAGCTTTTATAGTTTAAAGAAATTATGAAAGAGATTGGTGTGTTTTTTCACTAGTTAATCATGGCATGTGATTGTTCAATGACAGACATGTATTTGTTTAAATCTATCACTTGATGGTGTCATTTCAGAGAGACAAATAATCATGTTTTTTTGCATAATGCTATATATCTGCCTCACTCTCAGAGAAATATGTAGTACTGCTAGGTTTTACACAGTAATAATATATATCTGTCTCACTATCAGAGAAATAAGTAGTACTGCTAGGTTTTACACAGTAATAATATATATCTGCCTCACTCTCAGAGAAATAAGTAGTACTGCTAGGTTTTACACAGTAAAAATATATCTGCCTCACTCTCAGAGAAATAAGTAGTACTGCTAGGTTTTACACAGTAATAATATATATATCTGCCTCACTCTCAGAGAAATAAGTAGTACTGCTAGGTTTTACACAGTAATAATATATATCTGCCTCACTCTCAGAGAAATAAGTAGTACTGCTAGGTTTTACACAGTAATAATATATATCTGCCTCACGCTCAGAGAAATAAGTAGTACTGCTAGGTTTTACACAGTAATAATATATATCTGTCTCACTATCAGAGAAATAAGTAGTACTGCTAGGTTTTACACAGTAATAATATATCTGCCTCACTCTCAGAGAAATAAGTAGTACTGCTAGGTTTTACACAGTCAAATGTGACCGACCGGCTCGATTCGGTCTTATGTAGCAACATTTGAAATGGTGTTTTTTACAATGGATAAAAGTAGAGACTCAGCTAGAAAAAGGTATATCATACACTACAGTTGAGGAACAATGGGAAAGTTATTCTGCTTTGAAAGATGATAAACTTGTAACCTCAATTTTGAGAAAATGGCCTTTGAATGTTTTGGTACACCTACTGGAGAGCTCTTCTTTATCTACAGTGGCAGATAATGTCACCCATCTAAATAAATAGTTTTTTAAAATATATATAGTTAACTAAATGTATGGTGTTTTTGGTTTATGTCAGTTTCATTGTTTGTTATACTATAAATGGTTATTTTATGGTCGTAAGTGGTAAAATGAACTAGAAAATGTCATATTTTGTAATTCTGAGTAATTACTACTTTAGTAAGGATATACTTTATTCAGTACTACTGCAGTTACTAAATCATTCCAATAGATGGCAGCATAAGACCATGAATGACATTTCAGAAGGTTAGTTTAGTTTTCTCCCTGGATACACCACCACTCCCCCTCACAGGAAAACTCCTGCACACGCTTTTTACTGTCCCTTTCCACACTGCTAAAGCAAGAGTAACGACTGAAAATGTTACCGCATGATGTAATTTATTGGTGGGCGCGCTCACAAAGTAGCCGTAACCTTGTTAATAATAAGTTACCTGAGGTAAACCTACAGGGTTAACGCTCACAAAGTAGCCGTAACCTTGTTAATAATCAGTTACCTGAGGTAAACCTACAGGGTTAACGCTCACCAAGTAGCCGTAACCTTGTTAATAATAAGTTACCTGAGGTAAACCTACAGGGTTAACGCTCACCAAGTAGCCGTAACCTTGTAAATAATAAGTTACCTGAGGTAAACCTACAGGGTTAGCGCTCACCAAGTAGCCGTAACCTTGTTAATAATAAGTTACCTGAGGTAAACCTACAGGGTTAGCGCTCACCAAGTAGCCGTAACCTTGTTAATAATAAGTTACCTGAGGTAAACCTAGAGGGTTAGCGCTCACCAAGTAGCCGTAACCTTGTTAATAATAAGTTACCTGAGGTAAACCTACAGGGTTAACGCTCACCAAGTAGCCTTAACCTTGTTAATAATAAGTTACCTGAGGTAAACCTACAGGGTCAACGCAGGCAGGTCTCATTGATAACAATAGTGAAGCTGGCATTGTGACGCAGAACAATGGGCTGGGAATAGAACGTTCTGAAGGCGAGTCGGTGTCATGGAGTTCAATAGAACTAATAAGAAATGGTAGGGTGAAAAATGCCCAAACATAAGGCCTGTTTTTTCACTATTTAGTTGCTCTTCCAAAAGCATCACAGGCCTAATACGATATATATAGCTAACTAAAGTAATGAGTGACCATTTTTGAAAATCATGGGACATATAGTCTTTGGTTGCATGCTATTTTATGAAAATAAAAACTAATGTGGGGTTTTAAGGCAAAAGGTACTAAATATTTCATTAATGACACTTGCTAGGCTCATAATCTGAGGTAGCAACTGTGTCAGATCTACAAATCCATTAGCTAGACCACCCGATTAGACAACAATCACCCCATTATACCCATTTGGTTTGCAACTCAGTGAACCTGCGCAGCATTCGCTCAATTTTGTTGCCTACGAACGAAGATTTCGATGCATATCAAATTACCCAGCAGCCATTTAGAAACAACAAGTCGTCAAAAACATTGTTATTTCTTAATTTAAAAATGTCTTCTGGCTGTTTAAATCGGCCACATCTTGAAAAAGAGGACAGGGACATTCGTTTTGTTTAGATTGTACACTTTTTTCTTAAACTAAATATGGTTAACCATAACCAGAAAATGTTTAATGTTTGATGGCTATGCGCCAGCAATCACTTCTTAGACTGTGGATCACCTCACTATTGGTGACCACAACATGTACTTAGGCGAACAGTGAGCGCGGTCACAAAGTAGCCGTAACCTTGTTAATAATCAGTTACCTGAGGTAAACCTACAGGGTTAACGCTCACCAAGTAGCCGTAACCTTGTTAATAATAAGTTACCTGAGGTAAACCTACAGGGTTAACGCTCACCAAGTAGCCGTAACCTTGTTAATAATAAGTTACCTGAGGTAAACCAACAGGGTTAACGCAGGCAGGTCTCATTGATAACAATAGTGAAGCTGGCATTGTGATGCAGAACAATGGGCTGGGAATAGAACGTTCTGAAGGCGAGTCGGTGTCACGGAGCTCAATAGAACTAATAGGAGCTGGTAGGGTGAAAAATGCCCTAAAATAAGGCCTGTTGTTTCGCGATTACTTCATAACCAGGGACAGAAGGTAATATTATGAAACTGGGCTCCATGGCGGATGCAATGAACTAAATTTATCAGAAATAAACGTTGTAAAAAAATGTAACTTGAGGTGCCCCGAAAATAATATTCAAAAGTTCAGTCCTTGGACACAGAGGGGTTAAACACTAAAGTTACCGTCCATCTAGTGAAGAGAGGAGAACCGGCCAGAGGGAGCGTAGCCAGCATCCGTCAATGAGAGAGGGAGAAGCCCTCCACGGTATTTAACAGGTGGAAGAAACAACCAGGGAGCTCCATCGGTCCACAAGAAATGCAGGCAGCCGGTGATGATGTAGTGGTAGCCAGGATAACTAGGATGCTGCTGGTAGAGTAGCTAGCTTAGCTAGCTGTACCGACTAGCTTGGCTAGCTAGCAGGTCATTCGTCTGTCCCTCGAGGATGATGACGAATCCGGTGAACCACACAATTAAACAAGGATAGCGAGTGAAAAGGATCTGGCTACACTCATACTGTCACTGAACATTACGCAAAAAAGCAAATTGAACAATAAACTTCGGTGTCTCAACACTGTAACGAACTCCGTCGTTGTTCCCCAACATCACCTCAGCCCACTCTGCGGGTAACTGGACAATATGCTTGGCGCCAAACCGTACGCGTACTAATATTCATTTTTTATTATGTAAAACAAAAATTAATCGTTTTTTAAAACAATATTTTGAGATCTGGGCCCGTATCCACAAAGAGTCTCAGAGTAGAAAATTGGTCCTCTCTCTCCCAGACAGACTCATTTTAGACCACTAACCCCTAAACAGAGATACAGCATGTTGGCAGGGCCCCCCTCCTCTCTCTCCCAGACAGACTCATTTTAGACCACTAACCCCTAAACAGAGATGCAGCATGTTGGTTGTTGTTAACACAGTGACAACTAATTCTTGAATGTACATCTGCCTCACTCTCAGAGAAATAAGTAGTACTGCTAGGTTGTACACAGTCAAATGTAACAAATAAAAAAATGTTTTATAAAGAACTGTACACATGATACATTTGTAACATCAATATTAAAAATTGTTTAAAAAAATTAATCCAGTAATATGAGATCTGTATGTAAAACATTTAGCAGATGTTTTTGTCCAGGGCCTGGTATCCCAAAAGCATCTTAAGGCTAAGTTCATCATTAGAACCTTCGTAGGAGCATTGTTAAATCTCTGAGCTGTTTCCCAAAACCATCGTTATTAACGTTGCACTTGAAAACGCTCATATTCTAACACCTGCCTCAGACCACTTGTAGAACAGCTGAGTGCGTCGTTAGATGCTTTTTTGCCCTCCCGCGTCACTTTATACACAGAAGATCTCCGCTAAACATAGAATCACATGGTTTATCCGTCTCTCTGTTACCGCCGATAAATTCAGAACAAAGTTGACTACAAATACAAAGTTGCAAATGTCTTTGCAATTGATGCAAACAAGCGACGTATAAAATGATGCTTAGTTCAAATTGACAGATTAATTTATTTAACTAATTTTGAGGTAGGAAGTGCTTCTGTTACCAAGTAACCTGCTGGAATAAGCTACTGAGAATGGGGTCATAATTTCAATCAATGAATCAAATATTAATAATATGGATATGAACTGATTAGGACAATGCTTGTCAACAACAGCCAGGTAATTTCTTTTTTTACCTGTTGCCTAATCTCTCTCACACACACACACACACACACACACACACACACACACACACACACACACACACACACACACACACACACACACACACACACACACACACACACACACACACACCCACACACACACACCCACACACACACCCACACACACACACCCACACACACACACCTGCTGTCTCAACCTCTGAATGATCGACTATGAAAAGGCAACTGAAATTTACTCCTGAGATGCTGACCTGTTGCAACCTCTATAACCACTGTGATTATTATTTGACCCTGCTGGTCATCTATGAACATTTGAACATCTTGAAGAATGATCTGGCCTTAATGGCCATGTACTGTTATAATCTCCACCCGGCACAGCCAGAAGAGGACTGGCCACCCCTCAGAGCCTGGTTCCTCTCTAGGTTTCTTCCTAGGTTCCTGCCTTTCTAGGGAGTTTTTCCTAGCCACAGTGCTTCGACATCCGAACATGCGCTGTTCGGCATGAGACGACCGTTAGAGCCAATGATGTGTTTCTGCCAATGACCTTCAAATCAAATTGTATTTCTCACATGCGCTGAATACAACAGCTGTACACTTTACCGTGAAATGCTTACTAACGAGCCCTTTCCCAACAATGCAGTTAAAACTTAAGAAAAATTAGCTAAATAAAAAAAGGAAATAGTAACATAATGATATAACAATAATGAGGCTATAAGGAGTACCAGTACTGAGTCAATGTGCAGGGTACCAGGTAGTTGAGGTAATAACTAGACTATATACAAGGAGTACCACTACTGAGTCAATGTGCAGGGGTACCAGGTAGTTGAGGTAATATGTACATGTAGGTAGGGGTAAAAGTGACAAGGCAATCAGGATAGAGATTACATCTCCTCATCCAGGGAGTGCACACACACACACTCACTGACACACACACACACACACACACACACACACACACACACACACACACACACACACACACAGGGAATGTTGTGTTTGTTTAATATTGTTTCAGGACTATGAAAATGGAAAAAAGGATTAGCCTATGGATTATGAAAACAACAAAAATAAATAGGAAAATGGGAGAGGAGACATGACTAGAGACAGTGTTGTTTAACCCACTGACCATGACCCATGAGTTCTTCTTACCTTTGTTCAGTAGAAAAGTCTCCCTCTCTAAACCATATAGGAAGTTCCATAGACCGGTCACTCTTCATGGACACACAGCTGGGTACAGGGGAGGCTGGTCTCTCCTGCTTGATTGGGCTTCAACACAACAGAGACAAACATTACATCTCTCATCTACTCTGAGCTCAGATGGGGAAACAAGAGTTTCATTCCAAAACGCTATATATCCATTTTCAGAAATGTTGGTCAATTAGCTTTTATTGTTTAAAGAAATTATCAAACCACTACAAGGCTTTATAAAGGTGTCTAAAGTGTGTAATTTCCACTTTAAAATGTCAGACTTGATTTTCCCTGATGAAAAATGTATAAACCCCTACAGAAAATATCCCTTAATTATAATCCACCGAAAAATACACATTTGCTATTGCTGCAGGATTAGGTTTCTGCTGTGAGAAACTGGGTCAAACAAAGATATGGCATCTGTAAATGCATTCATCTTAAGGTAGCTAGGTGAGACGACCACGTATCACAGTCAAATATACAGGATACGAACATTACATTCCAGCTAAACAATGGTTTTAAATCACATCTCAAATCTACAATAGTTATATTGAAGGTACCCATTAGTATTCATTACAGATGAAAAATCACAAATGTGATTTTCTTTTCTCCTATATAGCATTTTCGAATATAAATTCTTAAACAATATTTTCAGCTCACCTCTTAGTTTTGGTGTCATGTTCCCCAGAGAGACTCATTTTAGAGGCAGGGCCCCCCTCCTCTCTCTCCCCAGAGAGACTCATTTTAGAGGCAGGGACCCCCTCCTCTCTCTCCCCAGAGAGACTCATTTTAGAGGCAGGGCCCACCTCCTCTCTCTCCCCAGAGAGACTCATTTTAGAGGCAGGGACCCCCTCCTCTCTCTCCCCAGAGAGACTCATTTTAGAGGCAGGGCCCCCCTCCTCTCTCTCCCCAGAGAGACTCATTTTAGAGGCAGGGACCCCCTCCTCTCTGTCCCCAGAGAAACTAATTTTAGACCACTGACCCCTAAACAGAGATACAGCATGTTGGTTGTGGTTAACACAGTGACAACTAATTATTGAATGTACATTATTCTCTTTTACTCATGATATATATATTCATGATCTCTTAGAAATAAAATATTTACTAACAGACATATCGAAACAGTCAGGTTATTTAATGCAATTACTTTTTCGAGCCCAAACCCGCCCACAAGGCCTGAAAACTAGCCCAAAATATTTTTCCCTGATAGGCCTACATCTTATTTCAGACAGCCTCCAGTAGCCTGGGCAAGATGTAGGCAAGATGTAAGCTGAATGATTTAGCAGCTTGCTTAGTTCAAATTGACAGATTAATTTATTTAACATGAACAGCAAGACGATGTTGAGGTAGGAAGTGCTTCTGTTGCCCAGTAGCCTGCTGGAATAGGCTACTGAGAATGGGGTCGTAATTTCAATCAATGAATGAAATATTAATAATATGGATACGAACTGAAAAGGCCCATGCTTGTCAACAACAGCCAGGTTATTTCTTTACCTGTAGCCTAATCTGGCTGACTGTTACCTTCAATCTAATGCATTCTAACATCTGATCAGCAATTGCGATAGAACTGTGACCATGGTGACACTTGATAACTTCCAATTGAATTAACTAAACACGGCCATTATTAATTACATAATAACACAAGGCTACAACAACAATAAACTGAAGTTAAAGGCTATTTATTACATCTGTTTGCCAGCTCCAGGTTGGCTACACAAGTGGCCCAAAATGATTTGCAACGACTCCAGTCATTTCAACATATTTATAGTATAAAATGGCAGGCTACAGTGGCCTAGACAGGCATAACAATGAATAGGCTACTTGATGGCCAACAGATCTATCATTCTCCACATTTAATGTCAGTTTCATTGTGGAGTTTTTCTCATAACAGAAGCACATGAGGAAGTTCCATAACTTTCATTTCTAATTTCCACTTGAGAGACCCAAGAACTGAGCATGTGTAAAAACCTTCGCATGATATGGTTTTCCATAAGCAAAGTCGACATTAGAATGCAGTTTAAACCACCTCCGACAGAATGTATCTAACGTGCTCTAGAGCGCCTAAAGTAGTTTTCCTGTGATTTGTCACCTTATTTCTTGATGCGCATCAGTTCTACAGCGTTAATATGTTTCATGGAATAAGGGTTGTAAAATAGGTGTCTCCATAATGACAATGATAATAGCCTACCTGATAACACTAAGGCCTACTGATTAGTTTCCACTTTGAAAACTGCTGTCTGTCAGCAACTCAGCTCAAGTAGCAGTTCTACTAACTAGTAATATCGCATTCCAGGTATTCACTCACATACTATGTCCTTTAAAACAGATTATTGTTCAGAAATACTTAGAAATACTCACTTTATTTTTTTGTTCTCTCCATATAGTGTTTTCTGCTCTGTCGTCTCAAAATGGATCCTGTACAAAATAACACATTTACTTTCTGTTTCACTCAGCAGTCTCCACACCCTGATAATAAAGTGTTTTATTTGTATCTTCCACTAGATGGCAGTAAAAACCTGCTGTAACTTGACTTTACAATAGTAAGTGTTCGGTTTCTTGGTCCTGGTGACTCCTGGGAAGTGTCTCAGAGGAGGAGTGCTGACCTAGGATCAGGTCCCCCTGTTCATGTAATCTTATTCATTATGATTGTTTTGTCTCATGTCTCTTTATATTCATATAGCCTGGGTACTATGTAGCTGTATTGAAATCACCTTGTTTTATAACCTTCTTTGTTGCTCAGTGGTACTTCAATTGGCCGGACCATGCCCAATTCTTTCACACGGTAATGCTCCAGCATCCACTCAGAGCTTATGCATCTAATGCATTCCTCAAATACTGCAGAGTTGTTGAGCATGTCCCTGAGATCGTCATGTTCAACCACGTTTATTTGCTTATTTGTAAGATGAAACCTGAGGGGATCACTGTAGTGTGTCATAAATGCATCCAAAATGGTTCTGAGGTCCTCAACAATGCTATTCTGTACCGTAACTGGGATGCTGATTCCTGATTTTCAAAATTAAAAGACAGATATTGATTTTGAGACCTTCAATTAGCTGCTCAGTGTTGATCTCTGTGGCTTGAACATATTCAGCCTCTGGCAGACTCTCTACATCACTCATGTCATCTTCAATGGGATCAGTCCCCGTCTCAAATTCATCATGAGGGCAATTCTCATCTAAGTTGGCTCTTAAAAGCTCTGTGGTTTTGGTAGATGTGTGACCGATAGCCGCTGAAACATCCATTTGTTTTCCCACACCCATTAAGTCCACAGGTAGTTAGACAATGTGGTTCATGCTGGTGATAGAGGCCAATATGTGTGAGTCGTCTGAAATCCAGACTTTTTCCATAAACGTTAATCAAATACAACCAGCGACTTTTTGCTCCTTTCTGTTTCTCGAAGGTGGAAACTCAGCGCGAATGCTCATGTGTCAATTGAATATCCGAAGACGTAGGTCAACAAATACTCGTTATCCAATCAAATCACACAATCTACATGTCACGTTGTATAAGGATTTGAAGACAGGCGCAGGAATAGGTAATAGGGGTTTTATTTTCTCCACCCAACACAAGGTACGTCATGAACAACAACGGGGACGAAGCCCAAAACAAACACGTATATATTTATATATATATATAACACAGGGCTGTAACCCAATCACGTATATATATTTATATATATATATATATATATATATATATATATAACACAGGGCTGTAACCCAAACACGATATATATATATATATATATATATATATATATATATATATATATATATAACACAGGGCTGTAACCCAAACACGTATATATATATATAACACAGGGATGTAATCCAAACAAAAGAGCGAGGTGTAAACCTCTATACAATACACGGGACGAGAACCGTAATAACAAGAGCACAATACTCAGGAGACCAACGGACATGGGACAATAATGGACAAGGACAATGGGGAACAGAGGGCACATATATACACATACTAATCAGGGGGAATGGGGAACAGAGGGCCCATATATACACATACTAATCAGGGGGAATGGGGAACAGAGGGCCCATATATACACATACTAATCAGGGGGAATGGGGAACAGAGGGCCCATATATACACATACTAATCAGGGGGAATGGGAACAGAGGGCACATATATACACATACTAATCAGGGGGAATGGGGAACAGAGGGCCCATATATACACATACTAATCAGGGGGAATGGGGAACAGAGGGCCCATATATACACATACTAATCAGGGGGAATGGGGAACAGAGGGCCCATATATACATTTACATTTACATTTTAGTCATTTAGCAGACGCTCTTATCCAGAGCAACTTACAGGAGCAATTAGGGTTAAGTGCCTTGCTCAAGGGCACATTAACGTCATTTAGCAGACGCTCTTAGCCAGAGCGACTCACAAATTGGTGCGTTCACCCTATAGCCAGTGGGATAACCACTTTACAATTGGGGGGGTAGAAGAATTCCTTCATCCTATCCCAGGTATTCCTTAAAGAGGTGGGGTTTCAAATGTCTCCGGAAGGTGGTGAGTGACTCCGCTGTCCTGGCGTCGTGAGGGAGCTTGTTCCACCATTGGGGTGCCAGAGCAGCGAACAGTTTTGACTGGGCTGAGCGGGAACTATGCTTCCGCAGAGGAAGGGAGCCAGCAGGCCAGAGGTGGATGAGCGCAATGCCCTCGTTTGGGTGTAGGGACTGATCAGAGCCTGAAGGTACAGAGGTGCCGTTCCCCTCACTGCTCCATAGGCAAGCACCATGGTCTTGTAGCGGATGCGAGCTTCAACTGGAAGCCAGTGGAGTGTGCGGAGGAGGGGGGTGACGTGAGAGAACTTGGGAAGGTTGAACACCAGACGGGCTGCGGCATTCTGGATGAGTTGTAGGGGTTTAATGGCGCAGGCAGGGAGGCCAGCCAACAGCGAGTTGCAGTAGTCCAGACGGGAGATGACAAGTGCCTGGATTAGGACCTGTGCCGCTTCCTGTGTAAGGCAGGGTCGTACTCTCCGAATGTTGTAGAGCATGAACCTGCAGGAGCGGGTCACCGCCTTGATGTTGGCGGAGAACGACAGGGTGTTGTCCAGGGTCACGCCTAGGCTCTTCGCACTCTGGGAGGAGGACACAGCGGAGTTGTCAACCGTGATGGCGAGAATATATATACACATACTAATCAGGGGGAATGGGGAACAGAGGGCCAATATATACACATACTAATCAGGGGGAATGGGAACCAGGGGGTAATGAGACAAGACAGTCCGGGGTTGGTGGTAATGATCCATGTCAGTGGCGCCTAGAAAGCCGGTGACGTAGACCTCCGGAGCTGGTGAACGGAATGAGCAGCGGTACCGGGGGGATCCGTGACACTACAGATGGGGTGTCAACCAATCAATATTTAGCAGATCATTACAGGCGTCAGGAAACACAAAATGGGGCGCATAACTTCATTTTCTATCCTGAGACACTGAGAAATAACAACCAGGAAAGATAAATCCTAGAAATATATGTTTATTTTACATATTACAATAACTGTATAGCCTAGATTTCATTTACAAACAGACATATTCACTACATTTGTTCCATTATTCACTTAATTACTTATTATTTTCAGTAAACTCTTATTGTATAACATTTACACTGCTAGTTTTACACATTATATATTTAATATATATATATATATATATATATATATATATATATATATATATATATATATATATATATATATACAATATACTAATAATATACTAAAGTATCAAAAGTAAAAGTACAAGTATAAATCATTTCAAATTCCTTACATAAAGCAAAACCAGACAATTTTCTTGTTTTTAAAATGTACGTTCAGCCAGAGGCACACTCCAACACTCAGACAATTTACAAACAAAGCATTTGTGTTTAGTGAGTCTGCCAGATGAGAGGCAGTAGGGATGTTCTCTTGATAAGTGCGTGAATTGGACCATTTTCTGTCCTGCTAAGCATTCAAAATGTAACGAGTACTTTTGGGTGTCAGGGAAAATGTATGGAGTAAAAAGTAAATTATTTTCTTTAGGAATGTAGTGAAGTAAAAGTAAAAGTTGTCAAAAATATGAATAGTAAAGTCAAGTACAGATACCCCCAAAAAACTACTTAAGTAGTACTTTAAAGTATTTTTACCTAAGTACTTTACACCACTGGTTAACTCTCTTTCTTAGCTAGCTAGACTATGCACGTGCCTCTGCTATCAATACACTGTGCTAACATTAGCCTAGACTGTACCACAGAAAATAACAGTTTTAAACAGTTGTAAAAACCCACTTCTTCCAGACAGAATAGTTCCTGTAGATTCAGACTTACTCATCACCAATCTTTTGTTATGTCTTGTGGGTTTCATAACCACGTCTGTATAACAATTCAATAATGATGAGACAGGAGACAGTAATCAGTTCAACAATTTATCTGGAACGTGATCATCTCAACACATCCAAACCCCCATGATGCTCTGCAGCACAACCCCAATATACAACAAATGCATAAGTAAATGGACACAAAACAAAACTAAGAGGAATTTAAATGTTCATTTCTAGAAGGTAGGGCCATGGGATAGGGTCAGAAAGGTCAGTATGTTTGATAACTGGTTACAGAGGTGACATAACAAGCATAAGGTCCATTATAACACAGTGAAGTAGAGGTGGGAGCTAAAAGCAGACATGGACAGTGAGACGGTGTGAGGAGGTCAGGGGTGAAACACTAGATCAGGACAGGTAGAAATGGCAGGGCTGGAAATAGACACAGAGACACATTCTGATCATGGCTCAGACCTGACCTGAGACACCCAAACAGAAGATGCCATAGCAAAGTCCTGTCCAGTAGGCTATATGGGATGTCCTTTCATCAAAATCCAACACATGGAAATGTGTCCAGTGTGTGTGTGTGTCCAGTATGTGTGTGTGTATCCAGTGTGTGTGTCCAGTGTGTGTGTGTGTGTGTGTGACCAGTGTGTGTGTATGTCCAGTGTGTGTGTGTGTGTGTGTCCTGTGTGTGTCCAGTGTGTGTCCACTGTGTGTCCAGTGTGTGTGTGTGTGTCCAGTGTGTGTGTGTGTGTCTCCAGTGTGTGTGTGTGTGTCTCCAGTGTGTGTGTGTGTGTGTGTGTGTGTGTCCAGTGTGTGTGTGTTCAGTGTGTGTGTGTGTCCAGTGTGTGTGTGTGTGTGTGTTCAGTGTGTGTGTGTTCAGTGTGTGTGTGTATCCAGTGTGTGTTTGTGTGTGTCCAGTGTGTGTGTGTCCATTGTGTGTGTGTCCAGTGTGTGTGTGTCCAGTGTGTGTGTGTGTGTGTGTGTGTGTCCAGTGTGTGTGTATGTCCAGTGTGTGTGTGTGAGTGTGTGTCCAGTGTGTGTGTGTGTGTGTGTCCAGTGTGTGTGTGTGTGTCCAGTGTGTGTGTGTGTGTGTGTGTGTGTCCAGTGTATGTGTGTGTGTGTGTGTGTCCGGTGTGTGTGTGTGTGTGTGTTTGTCCTGCGTGTGGGTGTCCAGTGTGTGTGTGTGTCCAGTGTGAGTGTGTCCAGTGTGAGTGTGTCCATTGTGTGTGTTTGTCCAGTGTGTGTGTTTGTCCAGTGTGTGTGTTTGTCCAGTGTGTGTGTGTGTGTGTTTAGTGTGTTTGTGTGTGTGTTCCCAGTGTGTCCAGTGTGTGTGTGTTCCCAGTGTGTGTGTGTGTCCAATGTGTGTGTGTCCAGTGTGTGAGTGTGTCCAGTGTGTGAGTGTGTCCAGTGTGTGTGTGTGTGTGTGTGTGTGTGTGTGTGTGTCCAGTGTGTGTGTGTGTGTGTTGGTCCAGTGTGAGTGTGTCCAGTGTGTGTGTGTCCAGTGTGTGTGTGTGTGTTTGTCCAGTGTGTGTGTGTGTGTGTTTGTGTGTCCAGTGTGTGTGTGTGTCCAGTGTGTGTCCAGTGTGTGTGTGTGTCCAGTGTGTGTGTGTCCAGTGTGTGTGTGTGTGTCCAGTGTGTGTGTGTGTCCAGTGTTTGTGTTTGTCCAGTGTGTGTGTGTGTGTGTGTTTGTTTGTGTCCAGTGTGTGTGTTCAGTGTGTGTGTGTTTGTGTGTACAGTGTTTGTGTGTGTGTGTTTAGTGTGTTTGTGTGTGTATGTTCCCAGTGTGTTTGTGTGTTCCCAGTGTGTGTGTGTCCAGTGTGTGTGTGTCCAGTGTGTGCGTGTGTCCAGTGTGTGTGTGTGTGTGTGTGTTCCCAGTGTGTTTGTGTGTGTGTGTTCCCAGTGTGTGTGTGTGTGTGTCCAGTGTGTGTCCAGTGTGTGTGTGTGTGTGTGTGTTCCCAGTGTGTTTGTGTGTGTGTGTGTGTGTGTGTGTGTGTACAGTGTCCAGTGTGTGTGTGTCCAGTGTGTATTTAACATAGGGACACTGAGGAGTCAACCCTAAACCCTGGATAGAGGGGCTCAGTGAATGTGGAGTGGAATGTGTTCAGGTGGGTCAGTGTGTCAGAGGAGACTCTGTAGAAGGACAGAGTGCCGGCTGGCCAGTCCAGATACACTCCTACTCTGTGGGGGCTGGAGGAGGGGACGTCTATGGTAGTGGACTTATTATTGTGACAGGCAGAGTAACGGTTGTCAGAGCAGAACAGACTCCAGGACTTGTCATTGTATCCAATCCTACAGTCATCACCCCATCCTCTCCTGCTGATTCCTTTATATGTCACTCCTATACCAGCCCCTCTCCCACTCCACTCTACCTCCCAGTAACAGCGTCCAGTCAGACCCTCTCTACACAGCACCTGTTCCCAGTCCTGAAATCTCTCTGGGTGATCAGGATACGGCTGCTCCTCTCTCCTCCATGTCACCTTTCTGTTCTCCTCAGACAGAGAGAGGAATCTGTTTACTGTGTTTAGGTCCAGTGTGAGATCACAGACATCTGATGGATGAAACCAGACACAATATTAGAAATCATCATCATTCACATTAGAATGTTAACTCACTTTTCACTAATTCATTTCATGTAGATGTTTCTAGGTATCAAAAGGAGAAGTTAAGGTAACTTGAGACTTGTTGAATGATCATATGTTATACTGTATGGTAATATAAAACACACTTATTCCCATTAATTACACACACACACACACACACACATCCTGAACACACAAATTTCTAATGTAACAGGAACACGCCACACACACACAGACACACACATTGTCAAAGCAACTCTTTGTAAACTTTGGTGTCCCTGATTTGTGCTTCTGTAGAACTACAGCTGATATTTAATATGACCAAGTAAGTAATGATGGTGGTCTTTGACTTTGACTTCACTTGAATTAAGACTTATTCTTAGTCATATTCTTCACAGCAGTCAACACTCACATTTTCTAAGTCCAGGTTTCATTGTGTACTCTCCACCATGTTCCACACTGTAGCGGTAAGCAGAAGAACAGACAGTCATTGAGGGATACACCTGAACTCTCACACACACACAGACACACACACACACACACAGTGTGTGTGTGTATGTCAAGTGTGTGTGTTTGTGTGTCCAGTATGTGTGTGTGTGTTTCCAGTGTATGTTTGTGTGTGTCCAGTGTGTGTGTGTGTGTGTGTGTGTTTGTCCAGTGTTTGTATGTGTGTCCATTGTGTGTGTGTGTCCAGTGTGTGTATGTGTGTGTGTGTCTGTCCAGTGTGTGGTGTATGTCTAGTGTGTGTGTGTGTGTGTCTATTGTATGTGTGTGTGTCTAGTGTGTGTGTGTTTGTCCAGTGTGTGTGTGTGTCCAGTATATGTGTGTGTCCAGTGTTTGTGTTTGTGTGTCCAGTGTGTGTGTGTGTGTGTGTGTGTGTATGTGTCCAGTGTGAGTAAGAATGTGTGTTTGTGTGTGTCCAGTGTGTGTCCAGTGTGTGTGTGTTTGTGTGTGTGTCCAGTGTGTGTTTGTGTTTGTGTGTGTGTCCGGTGTGTGTGTCCAGTGTGTGTGTGTGTGTGTTGGTGTGTGTGTGTGTGTGTGTGCCCAGTGTGTGTGTGTGTGCGTGTGTGTCCAGTGTGTGTGTGTGTGTGTGTGTGTGTGTGTGTGTATGTTCGTCCAGTGTGTGTGTGTGTCCATTGTGTGTGTGTCCAGTTTGTATGTATGTCTAGTGTGTGTGTGTGTGTGTGTCCAGTGTGAGTGTGTGTGTGTGTCCAGTGTGTGTGTTTGTCCAGTGTGTGTGTGTGTGTCCAGTGTGTGTACTGATAGACGTGCACACACACACACTGGATATACACACACACACACACACACACACACACTGGACAAACACACACACACACGACACACACACACACACACACTGGACACACACAGACACAGGACACACACACACACTGGACACACACACACACACTGGACACACACACACACTGGACACACACACACACTGGACACACACACACACACTGGACACACACACAGTCTTTATATAACTTAGTCCAAGTGGTGGTCAGAATGTTTTTCTTAACTAGCCTGATAACTCCAACATGTCTGATATGAACATTGACATAAACCCTCTACATACTTGAGTTTCTCCAGTCTGCAGTGTGGATCCTGCAGTCCAGCAGAGAGCAGTCTGACTCCTGAGTCTCCTGGGTGATTGTAGCTCAGGTCCAGCTCTCTCAGGTGTGAGGGGTTTGACTTCAGAGCTTAGACCAGAGAAGCACAGCCTTCCTCTGTGACTAGACAGCCTGACAGCCTGCAAAGAGTCAAATCATATTAAAACCACACTGCTATTCTTTGGTGGTCAAAATTGTGGCAGTATATTTTTTTATACATTTTCAGATATATCAGTGTCCTGAAACCTGCCATATCTATGCATATATTAATGTATCATTATTAGAAATGACAAATTATCAAAGTACTGCTTGTAGATAGAAAAATGTATAGTACAAATATTTGAGTAGACTGACCAGAGCAGTTTAAAAGCAGTATCAGTCAAAAGACAGACAGTGAGGTATGAGATTTAGATTGTATTGAGTATACAGTCCACACCATATCTATTTTGACAGTGAAGCTTACATTTTAAATGTGGCTCTGTACTCCAGCATTTTGGATTTCAGATCAAATGTTTCATATGAGGTGACAGTATATAATGTCACCTTTTATTTGAGGGTATTTTCATACATATCTGTTTCACCGTTTAGAAATGAAAGCACTTTATGTATCTAGTCCCCCATTTGAAGAAGTCAAACGTATTCTGACCAATTCACTTATAGTGTATTAAAGTAGTCAAAAGTTGAGTATTTGGTCCCAAACTCATTGGTTGCATTTGCAGTTTGTTTTGGTTGTGTTTTGGGTTATGTTTTGTCCAATAGTAACTGAATGGTGGATGATGACTGGAGTAATTTTCTGTCTAAGTGAGTAGATAACATGTTTCTAAACACTACTAAATGAATCCTGATGATGCCATGATGAAGAACAATCATGAATGAATCATGAATAATACTGAGTGAGAATGTTACAGAGGCCACAACAAAACATGCTAACCTCTCACCATTAACATCAAATAAAAGGTGACATTCTGTACTGTTGCCTAATATGAAACATTATATCTGAAATCCAAAATGCTGGAGCATAGCACCAAATGTAAAACTGTAAGCTTCACTGTCTGAACACATATGGTGTGGACTATGTGTGCCTGGTAAACACATGTGGATCTGGTCAACAGTTATCACTTGTTGACCAACTACAGGAATACTGACCTCAGAGTCTCCAGTTTACAGTGGGGATTCCCCAGTCCAGCAGAGAGCAGCTTCACTCCTGAATCCTTCAGGTCATTGTTACTCAGGTCCAGCCTCTCAGGTGTGAGGGATTTGACTTCAGAGCTGAGACCAGAGAAGCACAGCCTTCCTCTGTGACTAGACAGCCTGACAGCCTGCAAATAGTCAAATCATATTAAAACCAGACTGCTATTCTTTGGTGGTGAAAATAGTGGCAGTATATTTTTTCTACATATTCAGATATATCAGTGTCCTGAAACCCACCATATCCATTCATAAATGAATGTATCATTATTAGAAATTACCATAATATTACTTGTAGAGAGAAACATGTATAGTACAAATATTTGAGTAGACTGACCAGAGCAGTTTAAAAAGCAGTATCAGTCAAAAGACAGACAGTGAAGTATCAGATTAGATTGTATTGAGTATACAGTCCACACCATATCTATTTTGACAGTGAAGCTAACATTTTAAATGTGGCTCTGTACTCCAACATTTTGGATTTGAGATCAAATGTTTCATATGAGGTGACAGTACATAATGTCACCTTTTATTTGAGGTTATCTTTATACATATCTGTTTCACCATTTAGAAATGAAAGCACTTTATGTATCTAGTCCCCCTATTTGAAGAAGTCATAAGTATTCTGACCAATTCACTCATAGTGTATTAAAGTAGTCAAAAGTTTAGTATTTGGTCCCAAACTCGTTGGTTGCATTTGCAGTTTGTTTTGGTTGTGTTTTGGGTTATGTTTTGCCCGATAGTAACTGAATGGTGGATGATGACTAGAGTACATTTCTGTCTAAGTGAGTAGATAACATGTTTCTAAACACTACTAAATGAATCGTGATTACATTTAAGTCATTTAGCAGACGCTCTTATTTATTTTTTTCATACCCCCTGTGGGAAACGAACCCACAACCCTGGCGTTGCAAACGCCATGCTCTATCAACTGAGCTACATCCCTGCCGGCCATTCCCTCCCCTACCCTGGACCAATTACACGCCGCCCCATGGGTCTCCCGGTCGCGGCCGGCTACGACAGAGCCTGGATTCGAACCAGGATCTCTAGTGGCACAGCTAGCACTGCGATGCAGTGCCTTAGACCACTGCGCCACTCAGGAGTAACTGAATGGTGCCATGATTAAGAAAAATAATGAATTAATTATTAATACTAATTAGTGAGAGAGTTACAGAGGCTACAACAAAACATGCTAACCTCCCACGATTAACATCAAATAAACGGTGACATTCTGTAATGTCACCTAATATGAAACGTTTTATCTCAAATCCAAAATGCTGGAGCATAGCACCAAACGTAAAACTGTAAGCTTCACTGTCCAAACACATATGATGTGGACTATGTGTGCCTGGTAAACACATGTGGATCTGGTGAACAGTTATCACTTGTTGACCAACTACAGGAATACTGACCTCAGAGTCTCCAGTTTACAGTGGGGATTCCCCAGTCCAGCAGAGAGCAGCTTCACTCCTGAATCCTTCAGGTCATTGTTACTCAGATCCAGCTCTCTCAGGTGTGAGGGGTTTGAACTGAGAGCTGAGGACAACAGTTCACAGGATGTGTCTGTGAGTTCACAGCCAGTGAGTCTGTCAACAGAGTAAATACCATGAGGGACAGGTTGTATTAAAATGTTACATTTAGCTTTCCCTGCTTACACTGTTACCCCTGCACTAATAATGTGAACACTGTGTATAGATGTCTCAATGCTACAACTTTTCAGACCCGTTTGTATTACAGTTTGTTTAAGACTTTTCAGCTGATAGAAAGTTTAGTCAGCCAATGAAAATATTGTTGTTCTTACATACAGTAAAGTTTGGTCTGAGGGATAGTCACATGAGTACTTACAGAGCCAGTCAGCCAATAAAAATGCTGCTGTAACTACAATGTATTTTGGTGTGGGATATTTCCATGAATACTTACAGAGCTTTCCTGCAGCCTCTCACAGCTGGGAGCAGTCTCCTACCACCCTCCTCTGATGTCTTGTATACCTTCAGGTCAAACACATCCAGAACCTCCTCTGATATCTGTAGCATGTAGGCCAGTGCTGAACACTGAGAAAGTGTGAGGTTTTTGGATCTCTTCTCTGACCTCAAGTACGCTTGGATTTCCTCCTGTACTGAATGGTCTTTCATCTCTATCAGACAGTGGAAGAGATTGATGCACCTCTCAGGGGAGATGTTCTTCCTCTGCATCACCTTAAGGGATCGGATTGTTTTTTGGATGCTGTCTGGACTGCTTTCTGTCTGTGTCACCAGACCTCGTAGGAGTTTCTGATTGGACTCCAGTGACATGCCATGAAGGAAGCGGACAAAGAGGTCCAGGTGTCCGTTCTTGCTCTCCAAGGCTTTATCCACGGTACTCTTCAGCAGCTCATGCAAGGTTAGCTCTTCAGATGCAGCTCTAGACTTTCTCTTGAGGAAGGGCTTCAGTGCATCCATGTTCTTGGTTGTGTAACAATGGTACATGTAGACAGCTGAGAGAAACTCCTGAATGCTCAGATGAACAAAGCAGTACACCACTCTCTGAAATAACACAGACTCTTCTTTAAAGATTTGTGTGCACATTCCTGAGTACACTGAGGCTTCTTTGACATCAATGCCACACTCTTTCAGGTCTTCTTCATAGAACATGAGATTACCCTTCTCCAGATTTTCAAACGCCAGCTTCCCCAGCTTCAGAAGAATTTCCTTATCTGACTCCATGAGCTCCTGTTGATCCATCTCATCTCTTCCATGATATTTCTGGTTCTTCAGGCTGGTCTGAATGAGCAGGAAGTGTATGGACATCTCAGTCAGAGTCGTGGGCATATCTCTCCTCTTGTCTGTACTCAACATGTGTTCAAGGACTATTGCAGAAATCCAACAGAACACTGGCATGTGGCACATGATGTGGAGGCTCCTTGATGTCTTTATGTGTGAGATGATTCTGCTGGCCAGGTCCTCATCACTGAATCTCTTCCTGAAATACTCCTCCTTCTGTGGGTCATTGAACCCTCGTACCTCTGTCACCTGGTCAACACACTTAGGGGGATCTGATTGGTTGCTGCTGGTCGGGAGGTTATCCATAGGAGAGCAGAGGGAAGCAGGTTCCCCATGATGAGGTTTGTCAGCAGAACATCGACAGACGATGTCTGTGTGACATCAGACACCTTTTCATTGTGCTGGAAATCCAATGGAAGTCTGCTTTCATCCAAACCATCAAAGATGAACATAGCTTTACAGGCAGTGAGTTTCTTTGCATTGCCTATGTCTAGTTCTGGGTGGAAGCCATTTAAAAGTCTGAGAAGACTGTACTGGAGATCTTTAATCAAGTTCAGCTCCCGGAAAGGAAGCACAAATATGATATCCACATCTTGGTTCGCCTTCTCTTCAGCCCAGTCTAGGATGAACTTCTGCACAGAGACTGTTTTTCCGATGCCAGCGATGCCCTTCGTCAGCACAGTTCTGATGCTTCTCTCTTGGCCTGGTAAGGGTTTAAAGATGTCATTGCAGTGGATTGCTGTGTCATGTGAGGTTGGTGTCCTGGATGCTGTCTCTAGCTGCCACACCTCATGTTCATTGTTAACCCCTTCACTCTCTCCCTCTGTGATGTAGAGCTCTGTGTAAATCCTGTTGAGGGGAGTTTGGTTCCCTGCTTTTTCCATACCTTCTATCACACATTCATACCTCCTTTTCAGACTGTCTTTATGGTTTACTATAGCTCTCTGCAGGCTGTCATCCACTACAAGGGAAGAGGAAAAATGATGTGTATCAGAAACATTCATTGACAGGATGAAAAGTGGGCCTTCCACAACTACAGTAACTTCTATTATCTCATAATATTGTAGTTAACTACTGTAAATCATATTAAGGTATTGATTTGGCCCACGTGTGCAAGTGGTCTTACTGTTTTCAGAGCCTCTTGTTTTATTGGGTTGACTCAGCTGCTGTAGTACAGGCCGTGTTCTGGATCTCTTTCTACACTGAGGACAGTCATAGTCTCCTGAAGGAGCAGGTTTCTCCCAGTATCTGGTGATGCACTGTCTGCAGAACCTGTGTCCACAGGTGATAGAGACTGGATCCCTCAGCACCTGCTGACACACTGCACACCTGGACTGATCCTCTGGCAGAGTAGACCTTCCACTACACAGATAAAGGAGAGAGAGAGATTGTAGATGTTAATACTGATCCTTTAACAGAGTAGACCTTCCACTACAGAGATAAAGGAGAGAGAGATTGTAGATGTTAATACTGATCCTCTAACAGAGTAGACCTTCCACTACAGAGATAAAGGAGAGAGAGATTGTAGATGTTAATACTGATCCTCTAACAGAGTAGACCTTCCACTACAGAGATAAAGGAGAGAGAGATTGTAGATGTTAATACTGTTCATAGACAGATAGCTGGGAACAGAATACTCTGCTCTCTGAGTGGTAGTAGCCTCTGGAATGAATAACATGTCCACAGTGGTATTACTAAACTATATGAACTCAGAAGGTTGTAGAAACATGTCCACAGTGGTATTACTAAACTATATGAACTCAGGTAGTAGAAACATGTCCACAGTGGTATTACTAAACTATATGAACTCAGAAGGTTGTAGAAACATGTCCACAGTGGTATTACTAAACTATATGAACTCAGGTAGTAGAAACATGTCCACAGTGGTATTACTAAACTATATGAACTCAGAAGGTTGTAGAAACATGTCCACAGTGGTATTACTAAACTATATGAACTCAGGTATTAGAAACATGTCCACAGTGGTATTACTAAACTATATGAACTCAGAAGGTTGTAGAAACATGTCCACAGTGGTATTACTAAACTATATGAACTCAGAAGGTTGTAGAAACATGTCCACAGTGGTATTACTAAACTATATGAACTCAGAAGGTTGTAGAAACATGTCCACAGTGGTATTACTAAACTATATGAACTCAGGTAGTAGAAACATGTCCACAGTGGTATTACTAAACTATATGAACTCAGAAGGTTGTAGAAACATGTCCACAGTGGTATTACTAAACTATATGAACTCAGGTAGTAGAAACATGTCCACAGTGGTATTACTAAACTATATGAACTCAGGTTGTAGAAACATGTCCACAGTGGTATTACTAAACTATATGAACTCAGAAGGTTGTAGAAACATGTCCACAGTGGTATTACTAAACTATATGAACTCAGAAGGTTGCAGAAACATGTCCACAGTGGTATTACTAAACTATATGAACTCAGGTAGTAGAAACATGTCCACAGTGATATTACTAAACTATATGAACTCAGAAGGTTGTAGAAACATGTCCACAGTGGTATTACTAAACTATATGAACTCAGGTAGTAGAAACATGTCCACAGTGGTATTACTAAACTATATGAACTCAGAAGGTTGTAGAAACATGTCCACAGTGGTATTACTAAACTATATGAACTCAGGTAGTAGAAACATGTCCACAGTGGTATTACTAAACTATATGAACTCAGAAGGTTGTAGAAACATGTCCACAGTGGTATTACTAAACTATATGAACTCAGAAGGTTGTAGAAACATGTCCACAGTGGTATTACTAAACTATATGAACTCAGGTTGTAGAAACATGTCCACAGTGGTATTACTAAACTATATGAACTCAGAAGGTTGTAGAAACATGTCCACAGTGGTATTACTAAACTATATGAACTCAGAAGGTTGCAGAAACATGTCCACAGTGGTATTACTAAACTATATGAACTCAGGTTGTAGAAACATGTCCACAGTGGTATTACTAAACTATATGAACTCAGGTTGTAGAAACATGTCCACAGTGGTATTACTAAACTATATGAACTCAGAAGGTTGTAGAAACATGTCCACAGTGGTATTACTAAACTATATGAACTCAGATTGTAGAAACATGTCCACAGTGGTATTACTATACAATATGAACTCAGAAGGTTGTAGAAACATGTCAACAGTGGTATTACTATACAATATGAACTCAGAAGGTTGTAGAAACATGTCCACAGTGGTATTACTAAACTATATGAACTCAGGTTGTAGAAACATGTCCACAGTGGTATTACTAAACTATATGAACTCAGGTTGTAGAAACATGTCCACAGTGGTATTACTAAACTATATGAACTCAGAAGGTTGTAGAAACATGTCCACAGTGGTATTACTAAACTATATGAACTCAGAAGGTTGCAGAAACATGTCCACAGTGGTATTACTAAACTATATGAACTCAGGTAGTAGAAACATGTCCACAGTGATATTACTAAACTATATGAACTCAGAAGGTTGTAGAAACATGTCCACAGTGGTATTACTAAACTATATGAACTCAGGTAGTAGAAACATGTCCACAGTGGTATTACTAAACTATATGAACTCAGAAGGTTGTAGAAACATGTCCACAGTGGTATTACTAAACTATATGAACTCAGGTAGTAGAAACATGTCCACAGTGGTATTACTAAACTATATGAACTCAGAAGGTTGTAGAAACATGTCCACAGTGGTATTACTAAACTATATGAACTCAGGTTGTAGAAACATGTCCACAGTGGTATTACTAAACTATATGAACTCAGAAGGTTGTAGAAACATGTCCACAGTGGTATTACTAAACTATATGAACTCAGAAGGTTGCAGAAACATGTCCACAGTGGTATTACTAAACTATATGAACTCAGGTTGTAGAAACATGTCCACAGTGGTATTACTAAACTATATGAACTCAGGTTGTAGAAACATGTCCACAGTGGTATTACTAAACTATATGAACTCAGAAGGTTGTAGAAACATGTCCACAGTGGTATTACTAAACTATATGAACTCAGATTGTAGAAACATGTCCACAGTGGTATTACTATACAATATGAACTCAGAAGGTTGTAGAAACATGTCAACAGTGGTATTACTATACAATATGAACTCAGAAGGTTGTAGAAACATGTCCACAGTGGTATTACTAAACTATATGAACTCAGGTTGTAGAAACATGTCCACAGTGGTATTACTAAACTATATGAACTCAGGTTGTAGAAACATGTCCACAGTGGTATTACTAAACTATATGAACTCAGAAGGTTGTAGAAACATGTCCACAGTGGTATTACTAAACTATATGAACTCAGATTGTAGAAACATGTCCACAGTGGTATTACTATACAATATGAACTCAGAAGGTTGTAGAAACATGTCAACAGTGGTATTACTATACAATATGAACTCAGAAGGTTGTAGAAACATGTCCACAGTGGTATTACTGAACTATATGAACTCAGAAGATTGTAGAAACATGTCCACAGTGGTATTACTAAACAATATGAACTCAGATTGTAGAAACATGTCCACAGTGGTATTACTAAACAATGTGAACTCAAAAGGTTGTAGAAACATGTCCACAGTTGTATTACTAAACAATATGAACTCAGATTGTAGAAACATGTCCACAGTGGTATTACTAAAATATATGAACTCAGAAGGTTGTAGAAACATGTCAACAGTGGTATTACTAAACAATATGAACTCAGAAGGTTGTAGAAACATGTCCACAGTGGTATTACTAAACAATATGAACTCAGAAGGTTGTAGAAACATGCCCACAGTGGTATTACTAAACAATATGAACTCAGAAGGTTGTAGAAATATGTCCACAGTGGTATTACTAAACTATATGAACTCAGAAGGTTGTAGAAACATGTCAACAGTGGTATTACTAAACTATATGAACTCAGGTTGTAGAAACATGTCCACAGTGGTATTACTAAACTATATGAACTCAGAAGGTCGTAGAAACATGTCCACAGTGGTATTACTAAACAATATGAACTCAGAAGGTTGTAGAAACATGTCCACAGTGGTATAACTAAACAATATGAACTCAGAAGGTTGTAGAAACATGTCCACCGTTGTATTACTAAACAATATGAACTCAGATTGTAGAAACATGTCCACAGTGGTATTACTAAACTTTATGAACTCAGAAGGTTGTAGAAACATGTCCACAGTGGTATTACTAAACTATATGAACTCAGAAGGTTGTAGAAACATGTCCACAGTGGTATTACTAAACTATATGAACTCAGAAGGTTGTAGAAACATGTCCACAGTTGTATTACTAAACTTTATGAACTCAGAAGGTTGTAGAAACATGTCCACAGTTGTATTACTAAACTATATGAACTCAAAAGGTTGTAGAAACATGTCCACAGTGGTATTACTAAACAATATGAACTCAAAAGGTTGTAGAAACATGTCCACAGTTGTATTACTAAACAATATGAACTCAGATTGTAGAAACATGTCCACAGTGGTATTACTAAACTATATGAACTCAAAAGGTTGTAGAAACATGTCCACAGTGGTATTACTAAACAATATGAACTCAAAAGGTTGTAGAAACATGTCCACAGTTGTATTACTAAACAATATGAACTCAATTGTAGAAACATGTCCACAGTGGTATTACTAAACTATATGAACTCAGAAGGTTGTAGAAACATGTCAACAGTGGTATTACTATACAATATGAACTCAGAAGGTTGTAGAAACATGTCCACAGTGGTATTACTAAACTATATGAACACAGAAGGTTGTAGAAACATGTCCACATTGGTATTACTAAACTATATGAACTCAGAAGGTTGTAGAAACATGTCCACAGTGGTATTACTAAACTTTATGAACTCAGAAGGTTGTAGAAACATGTCCACAGTTGTATTACTAAACAATATGAACTCAGATTGTAGAAACATGTCCACAGTGGTATTACTAAACAATATGAACTCAGAAGGTTGTAGAAACATGTCCACAGTGGTATTACTAAACTATATGAACTCAGAAGATTGTAGAAACATGTCCACAGTGGTATTACTAAACAATATGAACTCAGATTGTAGAAACATGTCCACAGTGGTATTACTAAACAATATTAACTCAGAAGGTTGTAGAAACATGTCCACAGTGGTATTACTAAACTATATGAACTCAGAAGGTTGTAGAAAAAGGTCCACAGTGGTATTACTAAACTATATGAACTCAGAAGGTTGTAGAAACATGTCCACAGTGGTATTAACAAACTATATGAACTCAGGTTGTAGAAACATGTCCACAGTGGTATTACTAAACTATATGAACTCAGGTAGTAGAAACATGTCCACAGTGGTATTACTAAACTATATGAACTCAGGTTGTAGAAACATGTCCACAGTGGTATTACTAAACTATATGAACTCAGAAGGTTGTAGAAACATGTCCACAGTGGTATTACTAAACTATATGAACTCAGAAGGTTGCAGAAACATGTCCACAGTGGTATTACTAAACTATATGAACTCAGGTAGTAGAAACATGTCCACAGTGATATTACTAAACTATATGAACTCAGAAGGTTGTAGAAACATGTCCACAGTGGTATTACTAAACTATATGAACTCAGGTAGTAGAAACATGTCCACAGTGGTATTACTAAACTATATGAACTCAGAAGGTTGTAGAAACATGTCCACAGTGGTATTACTAAACTATATGAACTCAGGTAGTAGAAACATGTCCACAGTGGTATTACTAAACTATATGAACTCAGAAGGTTGTAGAAACATGTCCACAGTGGTATTACTAAACTATATGAACTCAGAAGGTTGTAGAAACATGTCCACAGTGGTATTACTAAACTATATGAACTCAGGTTGTAGAAACATGTCCACAGTGGTATTACTAAACTATATGAACTCAGAAGGTTGTAGAAACATGTCCACAGTGGTATTACTAAACTATATGAACTCAGAAGGTTGCAGAAACATGTCCACAGTGGTATTACTAAACTATATGAACTCAGGTTGTAGAAACATGTCCACAGTGGTATTACTAAACTATATGAACTCAGGTTGTAGAAACATGTCCACAGTGGTATTACTAAACTATATGAACTCAGAAGGTTGTAGAAACATGTCCACAGTGGTATTACTAAACTATATGAACTCAGATTGTAGAAACATGTCCACAGTGGTATTACTATACAATATGAACTCAGAAGGTTGTAGAAACATGTCAACAGTGGTATTACTATACAATATGAACTCAGAAGGTTGTAGAAACATGTCCACAGTGGTATTACTAAACTATATGAACTCAGGTTGTAGAAACATGTCCACAGTGGTATTACTAAACTATATGAACTCAGGTTGTAGAAACATGTCCACAGTGGTATTACTAAACTATATGAACTCAGAAGGTTGTAGAAACATGTCCACAGTGGTATTACTAAACTATATGAACTCAGATTGTAGAAACATGTCCACAGTGGTATTACTATACAATATGAACTCAGAAGGTTGTAGAAACATGTCAACAGTGGTATTACTATACAATATGAACTCAGAAGGTTGTAGAAACATGTCCACAGTGGTATTACTGAACTATATGAACTCAGAAGATTGTAGAAACATGTCCACAGTGGTATTACTAAACAATATGAACTCAGATTGTAGAAACATGTCCACAGTGGTATTACTAAACAATGTGAACTCAAAAGGTTGTAGAAACATGTCCACAGTTGTATTACTAAACAATATGAACTCAGATTGTAGAAACATGTCCACAGTGGTATTACTAAAATATATGAACTCAGAAGGTTGTAGAAACATGTCAACAGTGGTATTACTAAACAATATGAACTCAGAAGGTTGTAGAAACATGTCCACAGTGGTATTACTAAACAATATGAACTCAGAAGGTTGTAGAAACATGCCCACAGTGGTATTACTAAACAATATGAACTCAGAAGGTTGTAGAAATATGTCCACAGTGGTATTACTAAACTATATGAACTCAGAAGGTTGTAGAAACATGTCAACAGTGGTATTACTAAACTATATGAACTCAGGTTGTAGAAACATGTCCACAGTGGTATTACTAAACTATATGAACTCAGAAGGTCGTAGAAACATGTCCACAGTGGTATTACTAAACAATATGAACTCAGAAGGTTGTAGAAACATGTCCACAGTGGTATAACTAAACAATATGAACTCAGAAGGTTGTAGAAACATGTCCACCGTTGTATTACTAAACAATATGAACTCAGATTGTAGAAACATGTCCACAGTGGTATTACTAAACTTTATGAACTCAGAAGGTTGTAGAAACATGTCCACAGTGGTATTACTAAACTATATGAACTCAGAAGGTTGTAGAAACATGTCCACAGTGGTATTACTAAACTATATGAACTCAGAAGGTTGTAGAAACATGTCCACAGTTGTATTACTAAACTTTATGAACTCAGAAGGTTGTAGAAACATGTCCACAGTTGTATTACTAAACTATATGAACTCAAAAGGTTGTAGAAACATGTCCACAGTGGTATTACTAAACAATATGAACTCAAAAGGTTGTAGAAACATGTCCACAGTTGTATTACTAAACAATATGAACTCAGATTGTAGAAACATGTCCACAGTGGTATTACTAAACTATATGAACTCAAAAGGTTGTAGAAACATGTCCACAGTGGTATTACTAAACAATATGAACTCAAAAGGTTGTAGAAACATGTCCACAGTTTTATTACTAAACAATATGAACTCAATTGTAGAAACATGTCCACAGTGGTATTACTAAACTATATGAACTCAGAAGGTTGTAGAAACATGTCAACAGTGGTATTACTATACAATATGAACTCAGAAGGTTGTAGAAACATGTCCACAGTGGTATTACTAAACTATATGAACACAGAAGGTTGTAGAAACATGTCCACATTGGTATTACTAAACTATATGAACTCAGAAGGTTGTAGAAACATGTCCACAGTGGTATTACTAAACTTTATGAACTCAGAAGGTTGTAGAAACATGTCCACAGTTGTATTACTAAACAATATGAACTCAGATTGTAGAAACATGTCCACAGTGGTATTACTAAACAATATGAACTCAGAAGGTTGTAGAAACATGTCCACAGTGGTATTACTAAACTATATGAACTCAGAAGATTGTAGAAACATGTCCACAGTGGTATTACTAAACAATATGAACTCAGATTGTAGAAACATGTCCACAGTGGTATTACTAAACAATATTAACTCAGAAGGTTGTAGAAACATGTCCACAGTGGTATTACTAAACTATATGAACTCAGAAGGTTGTAGAAAAAGGTCCACAGTGGTATTACTAAACTATATGAACTCAGAAGGTTGTAGAAACATGTCCACAGTGGTATTAACAAACTATATGAACTCAGGTTGTAGAAACATGTCCACAGTGGTATTACTAAACTATATGAACTCAGAAGGTTGTAGAAACATGTCCACAGTGGTATTACTAAACTATATGAACTCAGAAGGTTGTAGAAACATGTCCACAGTGGTATTACTAAACTATATGAACTCAGAAGGTTGTAGAAACATGTCCACAGTGGTATTACTAAACTATATGAACTCAGAAGGTTGTAGAAACATGTCCACAGTGGTATTACTAAACTATATGAACTCAGAAGGTTGTAGAAACATGTCCACAGTGGTATTACTAAACTATATGAACTCAGAAGGTTGTAGAAACATGTCCACAGTGGTATTACTAAACAATATGAACTCAGAAGGTTGTAGAAACATGTCCACAGTGGTATAACTAAACAATATGAACTCAGATTGTAGAAACATGTCCACAGTGGTATTACTAAACTATAGTAACTCTGAATGTTGTAGAAACATGTCCACAGTGGTATTACTAAACAATATGAACTCAGATTGTAGAAACATGTCCACAGTGGTATTACTAAACTATATGAACTCAGAAGGTTGTAAAAACATGTCCACAGTGGTATTACTAAACAATATGAACTCTGAATGTTGTAGAAACATGTCCACAGTGGTATTACTAAACTATATGAACACTGAATGTTGTAGAAACATGTCCACAGTGGTATTACTAAACAATATGAACTCAGAAGGTTGTAGAAACATGTCCACAGTGGTATTACTAAACAATATGAACTCAGAAGGTTGTAGAAACATGTCCACAGTGGTATTACTAAACTATATGAACTCAGAAGGTTGTAGAAACATGTCCACAGTGGTAATACTGAACTATATGAACTCAGAAGGTTGTAGAAACATGTCCACAGTGGTATTACTAAACTATATGAACTCTGAATGTTGTAGAAACATGTCCACAGTGGTATTACTAAACTATATGAACCCTGAATGTTGTAGAAACATGTCCACAGTGGTATTACTAAACTATATGAACTCAGAAGGTTGTAGAAACATGTCCACAGTGGTATTACTAAACTATATGAACTCAGAAGGTTGTAGAAACATGTCCACAGTGTTATTACTAAACTATATGAACTCAGAAGGTTGTAGAAACATGTCCACAGTGGTATTACTAAACTATATGAACTCAGAAGGTTGTAGAAACATGTCCACAGTGGTATTACTAAACAATATGAACTCAGAAGGTTGTAGAAACATGTCCACAGTGGTATTACTAAACTATATGAACTCAGGTTGTAGAAACATGTCCACAGTGGTATTACTGAACTATATGAACTCAGAAGGTTGTAGAAACATGTCCACAGTGGTATTACTAAACTATATGAACTCAGAAGGTTGTAGAAACATGTCCACAGTGGTATTACTAAACTATATGAACTCAGATTGTAGAAACATGTCCACAGTGGTATTACTAAACAATATGAACTCAGAAGGTTGTAGAAACATGTCCACAGTGGTATTACTAAACTATATGAACTCAGAAGGTTGTAGAAACATGTCCACAGTGGTATTACTAAACTATATGAACTCAGAAGGTTGTAGAAACATGTCCACAGTGGTATTACTAAACTATATGAACTCAGAAGGTTGTAGAAACATGCCCACAGTGGTAATACTGAACTATATGAACTCAGAAGGTTGTAGAAACATGTCCACAGTGGTAATACTGAACTATATGAACTCAGAAGGTTGTAGAAACATGCCCACAGTGGTATTACTAAACTATATGAACTCAGAAGGTTGTAGAAACATGTCCACAGTGGTATTACTAAACTATATGAACTCAGATTGTAGAAACATGTCCACAGTGGTATTACTAAACAATATGAACTCAGAAGGTTGTAGAAACATGTCCACAGTGGTATTACTAAACTATATGAACTCAGAAGGTTGTAGAAACATGTCCACAGTGGTATTACTAAACTATATGAACTCAGAAGGTTGTAGAAACATGTCCACAGTGGTATTACTAAACTATATGAACTCAGATTGTAGAAATCTTCAAAAGTATCGAATGTACACACTAAGAAAAGAGGGTTCCGCAAGGGTTCTTTGGGAAGGGTGATGGTTCTATGTGGAACCATAATGACTCAAAAGAACCCTTCAAGCCATTCAATGGTTCTTTGCAGTTCACAAAAAGGGTTATTTGCGTTTTAGTGATAATTAAAATGTAGGGGCAGTGGCTCATTAGAATATTTTGCGGAGTGGTTTGTTCAAAGCTCTTTTTGTGTAACAGTGAGTGAGTGCCATTGACGTTTATCTAATGTGTTGTGTTATGCAATGACTGTTAATACACACAGTTATGTAGGACTATGGCCAGTGACGGTGTCTTGTGAACGACTCACGTATGGCCTTGTGTCAATTGAGAACGGTTGACTAAGTCAGTGGTTCTCAATTCTCTCCTCAGTGATCTAGTGATGTTACGTTTCATACTGAAGCTCCAAGGCATGCGTTGAAATCGCTAAGCAGCTAACTTCGAATCAATGTGCTGATGCGTGTATCACTTTATCAGAAGTACGTCATCAATGATGTCCGAAGCTTCGTTTGATCACATGCTTTTTCAAACCATGTGTTGCAAAATGCGAGATCCCACTGATTTCACCGTGGTTCTGTTGCTTTCTTCGATTAAGCTGCTTTCAAACACCGACCGCTACTGGATATCATACTTATACATTTAGTTAGGATTTTTTACAAGTAATTTCACCTGACTGGTATCTTAGCTGGTAGAGTAGGGAACTATGGAACATTCTGGGACGTGGGAGTATGAGTTCGAATCCCGTTGAAGAGACACTATTTTGAAAATAGTTTTGTGAAACCACACTTTCTGCACTGTTGTTCAAATAATTTGTTTTATTTAGTATAGTATAAGCTTCTCTCTTAAACATCCTCAATAATGCCATAGATTCCATTTTTTGAAAAATAGTCCACTTGAAGGCAGAAAACGCAGCATGATGTAAAGATGTGATCTGACTGGAGGCTATTAAAGCCAACGACTTACCGCTAAAGCGTTTTGATCAAATCAGTGGAGAAAAAAAATACCTCTATCTGATAATCACACATTGTTATTTATTTCTGACCAGCAGATGTCACTAATGTGCATTGTGAATGAATAAAGAAGCTCAGAGCAATTAACCTATTTGACACAATTGGCTGGAAAGCCTCATTGCTTCAGGAAGCTTTGTTTCCCCGTCACTACAGTGACCCGCAGCAGTTTGAGAGCTAGCACATCTGATTCAACTGGTCACGGCAGGTAGCTTAGCATTAAGAGCATTGGGCCAGTAACTGAAAGGTCGCTGGTTCAAATCCCTGAGCTGACTAGGTGAAAAATCTGCTAATGTGCCCTTGAGCAAGGCACTTAACCCTACTTGTGCTTCTATGTTGCTCTGGATAAAAGCATATGTTAAATGACTGAGCTGTTAAATATAACACCTATAGAATTTTAACAATATAGTATGTTACCCCAGAATACAAATAAACTGTTCATCAAAACGGATCATTGTATCATTGATTCTACTCTTCAATAGTAATATCATCAATTCTGACCAGTAACTTACCTGGGGTCAAAGGTCACTGGTCCATCACTAAAATGTATAGGATGATGCATAGAGAAGTCACTCTTCATGGACAGATGACTGGGTACTGGAGAGACTAATCTCAGAGTTTGGTTGGAGATTCTGAAAAACATAATAAATCACCATGAAATTACATTTTAAAATATATCAAAATTATATTTCAATAGATAAAATACATTACATAAAGCATTAAAATATATACCATTACATAAAGCAACAAAATACACTGAGTGTACAAAACATTAAGAACACCCTCCTAATATTGAGTTGCATCCCCCCCCCCTCTCCCCCTGCCCTCAGAACAGCATCAACTCGTCAAGGCATTGACTCTTCAAGGTGTCGAAAGCGTTCCCACAGGGATGCTGGCCCATGTTGACTCCTATGATTCCCACAGTTGTGTCAAGTTGGCTGGATGTCCTTTGGGTGGTGGACCATTCTTGAGACATACAGGAAACTGTTTAGCGTGAAAAGCCCAGCAGCGTTGCAGTTCTTGATACAAATCGGTGCGCCTGGCACTGATTGAAATGGATTTAACAAGTGACATCATATAGGGATCATAGTTATCACCTGGATTCACCTTGTCAATCTATGTCATGGAAAAAGCAGGTGTTCATAATGTTTGTACACTCAGTGTATAAAAATATATGACATAAACAACAAATTATAAGCAGATGCTTTACAGTATATACTCAGATACACAAAATACATCTGGTTTCAGATCTAGAAGATTCTCATCTTCAATAGTAATATCATCAATTCTGACCAGTAACTTACCTGGGGTCAAAGGTCCCTGATTTATCACTAAAATGGAAAGGATGATCCATAGAGATGTCACTCTTCATGGACAGATGACTTGGTACTGGAGAGACTGATCTCAGAGTTTGGTTGGAGATTCTGAAAAACATAATAAATCACCATGAAATTACATTTTAAAATATATCAAAATTATATTTCAATAGATAAAATACATTACATAAAGCATTTAAATATATGCCATTACATAAAGCAACAAACAAACAGTGTAAAAAACATTAAGAACACCCTCCTAATATTGAGCCTACTGATTCACTTCCTCATCTCAGTTCCACTTTAATCATTAAGAGTCTATTCATGCACATACTTTACAATATGCCCATATATAGTTATAATCTGGTCTAGGAACATCTACCCAAAATATTACACCTTCTTTATTACTTTACCAAACATACACTACATGATCAAAAGTATGTGGACACCTGCTGGTTCAACATCTCATTACACCTGCTGGTCCAACATCTCATTACAACTGCTGGTCCAACAAAAAATGTTCATGAATTACAATGCATATAATAATTTACATTTCCTATTGTTGCAGGATTATTTTTTTTATACATTAGTAATATTCATTAATTTATTTTTATATGTAAAACAAACATTCAAAATCTTTGTCCCCATGTGCAGTTGCAAACCGTAGTCTGGCTTTTTTATGGCGGTTTTGGAGCAGTGGCTTCTTCCTTGCTGAGCGGCCTTTGAGGTTATGTCGATATAGGACTAGTTATTACTGTGGATATAGATACTTTTGTACCTGTTTTCTCCAGCATCTTCACAAGGTCCTTTGCTGTTGTTCTGGGATTTATTTGCACTTTTCGCACCAAGCACGTTCATCTCTAGGAGACAGAACGCGTCTCCTTCCTGAACGGTATGACTGCAGCGTGGTCCCATTGTGTTTATACTTGCGTACTATTGTTTGTACAGATGAACGTGGTACCTTTAGGTGTTTGGAAATTGCTCCCAAGGATGAACCAGACTTGTGGAGGTCTACAATTTTATGTCTGAGGTCTTGGCTGATTTCTTTTTATTTTCCCATGATGTCAAGCAAAGAGGCACTGAGTTTGAAGGTAGGCAATGAAATACATCCACAGGGACTCCTCCAATTGACTCAAATGATGTCCATTAGCCTATCAGAAGCTTCTAAAGCCAAGATATCATTTTCTGGAATTTTCCAAGCTGTTCAAAGGCACAGTCAACTTAGTGTATGTAAACTTCTGACCCACTGGAATTGTGATACAGTGAATTATAAGTTAAATAATCTGTCTGTAAACAATTGTTGGAAAAATTACAAAGTAGATGTCCTAACCGACTTGCCAAAACTATAGTTTGTTAACAGAAATTTGTGGAGTGGTTGAAAAACGAGTTTAATGACTCCAACCTAAGTGTATGTAAACTTCCGACTTCAACTGTATGTAGGGGTAAAAGTGACTAGGGCAATCAGGATATCGATTACATCTCCTGTGCGCACACACACACACACACACACACACACACACACACACACACACACACACACACACACACACACACACACACATGGAGGGAATGTTGTGTTTGTTTAATATTGTTTTAGAACTATGAAAATGGAAAAAAAGGATTAGCCTATGGATTATGAAAAAAACAAAAATAAATGGTAAAATGGGAGAGGAGAAATGACTAGAGACAGTGTTGTTTAACTCACTGACCATGACCCATGAGTTCTTCTTACCTAAATTTTAGAGGTGGAGCCATAGAATGGTCACTCTTCATGGACACACAGCTGGGTACAGGGGAGGCTGGTCTCTCCTGCTTGATTGGACTTCAACACAACAGAGACAAACATTACAACTCTCATCTACTCTGAGCTCAGATGGGGAAACAAGAGTTTCATCCCAAAATGCTTCATATCAATTTTCAGAAATGTAAATTAGCTTTTACTGTTTAATGAAATTATGAAAGAGATTGGCGTGATTTTTCAGTAGCTAATCATGGCATTGTTGTTCAATGACAGACATGTGATTTTTTAAAATCTATCACTTGATGGTTTCATTTCAGAGAGACAAATAATCATGTTTTTATTGCAAAATGCTATATATCTGCCTCACTCTCAGAGAAATAAGTAGTACTGCTAGGTTTTACACAGTAATAAAATATATCTGCCTCACTCTCAGAGAAAAAAGTAGTACTGCTAGGTTTTACACAGTAATAATAATCAAAAAGAACGCTTGATCGAGGTGTTACTTTGGCAGATAATGTCACCCATCATAATGTCACGTTTTTTATTTATTTTTTATAATTAACTAAATGTATGTAGTTTTTGGTTTTTGTCAGTTTCATTGTGCTATGCTATAAATTGTTATTTTATTGTTGTAAGTGGTAAAATGAACTAGAAAATGTCAGATTTTGAAATTCTGAGTAATTACTACTTTAGTAAGGATATACTTTATTCAGTACTACTGCAGTTAATAAATAATTCCAATAGAATGTAGCATAAGACCACAAATGACATTTCAGAAGGTTAGTTTAGTTTTCTCCCTGGATACACCACCACTCCCCTCACAGGAAAACTCCTGCACACGCTTTACTGTCCCTTTCCACACTGCTAACGCAATAAGCCTGAACATTAATTTAGTCACCTCTGGTCGAGAAAAACGTATTTTCCTAGTACATTCATTGTCAGATTCATGAACCACCCGAGCCACTGCCTGTTCACCCCACTATCATCCAATAGCGAGGTCAGTACAGGTGCATCAAAGCTGGGACCGAGAGAATGAAAAACAGCTTCTATCTCAAGGCCATCAGACTGTTAAATAGCCATCACTAGCAAATTAGAGGCTGCTGCTGCCTATTGACATCACTGGCCACTTTAAGGAATGGAACAGTAGTCACTTTAATAATGTTTCCATATCTTGCACTACCCATCTCATATGTATATACTGTATTCTATAATATACTACTGTATCTTAGTCCATGCCGCTCTGTCATTGCTTGTCCATATATGTATATATTCTTCAATTCCATTCCTTACTTAGATTTGTGTGTATTGGGTATATGTTGTGAAATTGTTAGATATTATTTGTTAAATACTACTGCACTGTCGGAGCTAGAAGCACAAGCATTTCGCTACACCCGCTATAACATCTGCTAAACACGTGTATGTGACAAATAACATTTGATTTGATTTGATGTAATTTATTGGCGGGCTGGAAGATGCACTCTTGTCTTTTCTATTCCGAGGTTATTTACTCCCAATATCAGATATTACGTTTATTTTCTATAATGCATGTAAACTAGGGTTGAGGTTAGTGCATCTGACTAGTGATTATTTACCCGGGGTTCAACACCTGCTATAGGCACTATTTTGTTGCTCTTCCAAAAGCATCACAGGCCTAATACGATATATATAGCTAACTAAAGTAATGAGTGACCATTTTAGAAAATCATGGGATATATAGTATTTGGTTGCATGCTATTTTATGTCAATCATATTGCTGCTTGTAGCCTTAAACTGATGCTTTGTGGTCTTATGCTGCCATCTATTGGCATTATTTAACAATTAAAAGTTATTAATTCACGTACAGACGTTGGTGAGTCAGCTGAGAAATAAAGTGTATTAGATCAGTCTCAAACCTGCCCCACGCCAATTGCTGGACTTTCACACAGAGATTACTAGGTCACCCAATTCAAACCACATTTGAAAAATAAAACAAATGTCTCTTATTTATCAAGTGTTCTGTTTTGCAATTATACATATAATAAAATAACAACAAAATAATCAAAACGCTATTTAATACTATAATTGTATTTACTAAGATAATATTATCACTAAAATAGTTTCTAAAAGTGTTCTAGGCTACCCTACCCTAGAATTAGGGGTTAGGGTTACGGCTAAAATAGGTTATAAGTAGGGTAAGAGTTTCTGTATAGTACTTTGTGACATCTGCTAGTGTAAAAAGGGCTTTATAAATACATTTGATTGATTGTTAGGTTTAGGGTTTATATGGCAAAAAACAGTATGGGTTTATGGCACTCTTGCTCCTCCTTGTGGCCGTATGTGGGTACTACATAACTCATTTATGACACTTGCTAGGCTCATAATCTGAGGTAGCAACTGCATCAGATCTACAAATCCAATAGCTAGACCACCCGATTAGACAACAATCACCCCATTATAGCCATTTGGTTTGCAACTCCGTGAACCTGCGCAGCATTTGCTCAATTTGATGCCTAGAAACAAAGAGTTCGATGCATATCAAATTACCCAGCAGCCACTTAGAAACAACAAGTTGTCAAAAAAATGGTTTTTCTTAATTAAAAAATGTCTTCTGGCTGTTTAAATCGGACATATCTTGAAAAAGAGGACAGGGACATGCGTTTTGTTTTAGATTGTACACTTTTTTCTTAAAACAAATATGGTTAACCATGACCAGAAAACGTTTAATGTTTGATGGCTATCCGCCTTCCATCACTTGCACTACAAGCAATGACCACAACATGTACTCAGGTGAACAGTGTTTGTGCTCACCAAGTAGCTGTAACCTTGTAAATAATAAGTTATCTGAGGTAAACCTACAGGGTTAATGCTCACTTAGTAGCTGTAACCTTGTTAGTAATAAGTTAACTGAGGTAAACCTACAGGGTTAACACCTATCAAGCAGCCATAACCTTGTTAATAATAAGTTACCTGAGGTAAACCTACAGGGTTAACTTGAGGCAGGTCTCATTGATAACAATAGTGAAGCTGGCATTGTGACGCAGAACAATGGGCTGGGAATAGAACGTTATGAAGGCGAGTCGGTGCCACGGAGCTCAATAGAACTAATAGGAGCTGGTAGGGTGAAAAATGACCAAACACAAGGCCTGTTTTTTCGCGATTACTTCATAACTAGGGACAGAAGGTAATATTATGAAACTGGGCTCCATGGCGGATGCAATGAACTAATTTTATCAGAAATAAACGTTGTAAAAAATGTCACTTGAGGCTCCCCGAAAATAATATTCAAAAGTTCAGTCCTTGGAACATTAAAGTTACCGTCCATCTAGTGAAGAGAGGAGAACCGGACAGAGGGGAGTGTAGGAAGCCAGCATCCGTCAACGAGAGAGGGAGAAGCCCTCCACGGTATTTAACAGGTGGAAGAAACAACCAGGGAGCTCCATCGGTCCACAAGAAATGCAGGCAGTTGGTTAGGATGTAGTGGTAGCTAGGATAACTAGGATGCTGCTGGTAGAGTAGCTAAGCTTAGCTAGCTGTACCGACTAGCTTGGCTAACTAGCAGGTCGTTCGTCTGTCCCTCGAGGATGATGACGAATCCGGTGAACCACACAATTAAACAAGAATAGCAACTGAAAATGATCTGGCTACACTCATACTTTCTATGACCAAAAAGGAAATTGAACAATAAACTTTGGCGTCTCAACACTGTAACAAACTCCGTCGTTGTTCCCCAAGATCACCTCAGCACACTCTGCGCGTAACTGGACAATATGCTTGGCGCCAAACCGTACGTGGACGCGGACAGTTCTGTACGGGGACGTGGGCAGTTCCAGAACGTGGACATGAGCAGAGCAACACAATAAACTAAACCCAGTCTTTACAGTGGCTTACATTAGTAATATTCATTTATTTATTTTTATATGTAAAACAAACATTCAAAGTTTTTTTTAAACAATATTTTGAGATCTGTCTGGGCCCATATCCACAAAGTATCTCAGAGTAGAAAATTGGTCGTATAAGTGCTGAGAATTAAGGCATTTTACACTTATGGGTATAAATGAATGCATAGCATTTTGTCTTCGGTTTGGCAGATTAACTCATGCTTATTTCTGAAGAGTAACTCAGGTTTTCGCCCAGCGGCTAAGGAGTTGGAGCAGTGGCAGGAGTTGGACCTATGGCAGAAAGGTGGCTGGTTCGAATCACGGGCCGGGCGCTGGAAAAAACGGGCGGGCTTGATCTGACCACTGGAGGGCTGCTGGGTTCACATCCTCAAAACATTCACCTTTCGTTGAACAGAACTCTAGAGGTTCTTCTTCACTGAACCCAAAAATATATCTAACTTTTAGTGGTTCCATATATTAAGGAAGTGATAGAAGCCTTTTTGGTTCTATAAGGAACCTTATTTTCTAAGTGTATAATAAACACGCTTTTCTTTTGATTATTTAATTACCTACATCATGTTATTTCAAGTTATCCCTTTGGAGTGCAACATCACGTTGTTAAATTTTTTTCCTAAATTGGCCATGGCTATAAATTGGGTAATTGAAGGCATCTAGGGCGAAATATGTGTTCGATGAAAATGAACATTGTATGCAAAGTTGTAGGCAACATTATTGACAAGGGACCCTGATGCCTACAATGCCAAAGCTATTTAGAGTTGTTAACGGGTGTGAAGAGTGTGTTGGTATAACGGTAATATTGTCAAAATTCCGCTTGTAACAACCATCAGAATTGGTTAAAGAAATATGCATTCCATTATATTAGGCAATAATGAAGAGTAGGCAAAGTGGTTGTGTTGTGAAAATTCTATCAAATGTCTTCCATTGCAACGAGTCCAGTCAGGGTGCTGCAGAACCCCTGCAGTACTCCGCTGACCCTGGATTGAGAACTCCTGATTTAGCAGATACTCTAATCCAGAGTGATTTACAGGAAGTGCATTCATCTTAAGATAGCTATTTATTTTGTAAATAAATGTAATAAATTCTTCATAAAATTGTCATCTCACCTCTTAGCTTTGGTGTCATGTTCCCCAGAGAGACGCATTTTAGAGGCAGGGCTCCCCTCCTCTCTCTCCCCAGAGAGACTCATTTTAGAGGCAGGGCCCTCCTCCTCTCTCTCCCCAGAGAGACTCATTTTAGAGGCAGGGCCCCCCTCCTCTCTCTCTCCAGAGAGACTCATTTTAGACCACTGACCCCTAAACAGAGATGCAGCATGTTGGTTGTGGTGAACACAGTGACAACTCATTCTAGAATGTCAATTGTTCTCTTTTACTCATGACCTCTTAGAAATAAAACATTTACTAACAGACACATCCAAACAGTCGGGTGATTTAATTTAATCACAGGAACATTGTTACGTTCCTCAACAATAAATAAAACATTGTCTCTCAAACAGAAGAAGGAACTAACAAAGAGTCACTAACAACAACCAAAACGAAACAGGTGGTTTTAGGAGGGGTTCTGAAAGACACTCATGGGGGTGTCCACTAGTGATGGGAATCAGAGGCTTTCTGAACGCTTTGGGGCTTTCACCAGAATTGTGCCGAAAATGCCATTGATATATTTGAGTGCTAATAAACAACATTTAGTTAGAATGTGGGGTTCGCTTTTTGCCTCCAGGTTCACTATGTTTTCAAAAACGATGCATATGTGGTATTATTTAGGGTACTAAAGACAGAATATTGTTATAGGCTACACTAAATAAAACACATTATTTAGACAACAATGGGAAGATAGTGTGGTTCCACAGAAAATAAATGTTCAGCTATAGAAGGGATTCAATCTTGTGCCTATGTTGATGTCTGATCCCAATCCTCGTCCCTACCTGCTGAGCTCCCATTCAGGGGCTACAAACTGGAAGACATCAAACTAAATGTGTAAATAAGGTGTCCAGTAGAGGTCAGTATTTGAAAAAGACTTTGCTTCGAAAAAAGCACCGGCACCAGGGAGAAATCAGTGAGATCTCTCGCATTTTGCAACACATGGTTCGAAAAAGTATGAGATCAAACAAAGCTTCGGATGTCATTGATCATGTGGTAATGTTGCTTGCAAACTATCCATGGCAGCATTTCAAACACTTAAAAGACTCTCCCCTCAGCCCTCAAATTAAGTGGACACTTCTGATGACGTATCATGACGTATGATGAGTGGACACTTCTGATGACGTATCATGACGTATGATGGAGTGGACACTTGCAGGGCAAAGGGTGAGGGAAGAATGAATGAATTTTAAATGGACCGCCCTTGCCCTGAAATGTGTCACTCGTTTGTCCACGGTTGTGTTTTCAGTCATTATCATTTTTGCAACAAGTAGGAGATTTATATTATGTAAAGTAGGCTAGGTTATAATATATAACAGAGGTTTGTTAGTGATATGCAGATGGAGGTCTATACCTCAGCTATAGCCTACATACACAACACGTTTTAGTTATCCTGCAACAGGATGATTAAATTAAGAGCTTGTCTTTATCTAATCCAAGGCAGTTTACATTATTAACAATGACGTTGCAACTGTCAGCTGCTGTAAACCTATGTGATTGGAAGTTATAGACCCCCATCTGAACAGTTTCTTTCCCCATGCTGTAGCCCTCACCAACTGGCCATCTGGCCCATAGAGACTAAAGGACTATACACTCTATGCTGCACACCACATCAAGCCATCTCTGAGCTGTACACTACCATCTGGTCCATAGAGACTAAAGGACTATACACTCTATGCTGCACACCACATCAAGCCATCTCTGAACTGTACACTAAATAACTGAACTATACTGCATTAGCACTCTGTTCATCTCTCTTAGATATATTTATGTAAATCACCTGTATACCCACTGTACTGTATTTAAGTGATAATTCCTGAGAAGCAGGTGTTTGTAAGATATATTGGCATGGGTTTTGTTAAGCAAACTGTGCAAATACAGTGCCTTGCAAAAGTATTAATCCCCCTTGGCATTTTTCCTATTTTGTTGCATTACAACCTGTAATTTAAATGGATTTTTATTTGGATTTCATGTAATGGACATACACAAAATAGTCCAAAATGGTGAAGTGAAATGAAAAAACTGCAAACTAGCTGCACTTCGTTTAGTTTGACCTGTTTTCTATTGATATTTCTTTGTATTCATGATTTCGACAGGCTGAGAAAAGCTGCCTGCCAGTCTGTCTCATCCCGACTCCTGACACGTTCATTACTATGCGACAGCTGGAGATCAAATTTGAATATTGAAACAATGTTGCAAATGTAAATGCAAACTAAATGTTAGTCTAAAAGAAATGTGAGATAATGTCTAGATACTTTTTATATGGGTGGGCTGATGAGATAGTGGATTGCGCAGTCAGATGGAACAGAGTAAATAGGCATTTAATGTCATAGATTTAGCCGGTGGTAATTTGTGGAATAGACACCGGCTGGAATGCGGTTTTAACCAATCAGCATTCAGGATTAGACCCACCTGTTGTATAAATGTGTATATCCACTGCTCATTCTCTTATAGCTCAATGCTCACTCTAGCTCTGTGTGTATAATGCTGTACGTAAACTTTGTGTAAACTCCTCTGTCTGTATTCTGTCTCTAAATGTTGTCTATCACTAGCAGCACCATATCACCAAGTACAATTCTGAGAAAAGTTGTAGGATCTTAATTTGATCACCCCACTGCAGAATAACTTCCATGCGATGCAGGACATGTATTTGAGGTTTAAAACGGCTTCTAAAGTTTCAGACTATATTTTTTAATATGAAGAATATATCAACCTTACAAACATTTACATAAATTGTGATCCACATTTCCTGTTGCTGCAGGAATATTTTCCTGCTGTAGCAAACTGGTTCAAATTAAGATCCTACATACAGTTCAAGTTGGAAGTTTACATACACCTTAGCCAAATACATTTAAACTCAGTTTTTCACAAATGCCTTTCTTAGGTCAGCTAGGATCACCACTTTATCTTAAGAATGTGAAATGTCAGAATAATAGTAGAGAGAATGATTTATTTCTGAGATGTTGCTTCAATATATCCACATCATTTTCCTTCTTCTTGATGCCATCTATTTTGTGAAGTGCACCAGTCCCTCCTGCAGCAAAGCACCCCCACAGCATGATGCTGCCACCCCCGTGCTTCACGGTTGGGATGGTGTTCTTTGGCTTGCAAGCCAACCCCCTTTTTCCTCCAAACATAACAATGGTCATTATAGCCAAACAGTTATATTTTTATTTCATCAGACCAGAGGACATTTCTCCAAAAAGTACAATCTTTGTCCCCATGTGCAGTTGCAAACCGTAGTCTTGCTTTTTTATGCCGGTTTTGGAGCAATGGCTTCTTCCTTGCTGAGGGGCCTTTCAGGTTATGTCGATATAGGACTAGTTTTTACTGTGGATATAGATACTTTTGTACCTGTTTCCTCCTTTTTTTCTGAGGTCTTGCCTGATTTCTTTTGATTTTCCCATGATGTCAAGCAAAGAGGCACTGAGTTTGAAGGTAGGCCTTGAAATACATCCACAGGTACACCTCAATTGACTCAGATGATGTCAATTAGCCTATCAGAAGCTTCTAAAGCCATGACATCATTTTCTGAATTTTCCAAGCTAAGTAAACTTCTGACCCACTGGAATTGTGATACAGTGAATTATAAATGAAATAATCTGTCTGTAAACAATTGTTGGAAAAATTACTTGTGTCATGCACAAAGTAGATGTCCTAAACGACTTGCCAAAACTATAGTTTGTTAACGAGAAATTTGTGGAGTGGTTGAAAAACAAGTTTAATGACTCCAACGTAAGTGTATGTAAACTTCCGACTTCAACTGTAGGTAGGGGTAAAAGTGACTAGGCAATCAGGATATAGATTACATCTCCTGTGCGCACACACACACACACACACACACACACACACACACACACACACACACACACACACACATGGAGGGAATGTTGTGTTTGTTTAATATTGTTTCAGGACTATTAAAATTGAAAAAAGGTTTAGCCTATGGATTATGAAAACAACAAAAATAAATGGGAAAATGGGAGAGGAGAAATGACTAGAGACAGTGTTGGTTAACTCACTGACCATGACCCATGAGTTCTTCTTACCTTTGTTCAGTAGAAAAGTCTCCCTCTCTAAACAGTATAGGAAGATTCATAGACAGGTCACTCTTCGTGGACACACAGCTGGGTACAGGGGAGGCTGGTCTCTCCTGCTTGATTGGGCTTCAACACAACAGATACAAACATTACGTCTCTCATGTACTCTGAGCTCAGATGGGGAAACAAGAGTTTCATTCCAAAACGCTATATATCCATTTTCAGAAATGTTGGTCAATTAGCTTTTATAGTTTAAAGAAATTATGAAAGAGATTGGTGTGTTTTTTCACTATCTAATCATGGTATGGGGTTGTTTCATTGAAATACATGTATTTGTTTAAAATCTATCACTTGATGGTTTCATTTCAGAGAGACCAATAATCATGTTTTTTGCTAAATACTACATATTTGCCTCACTCTCAGAGAAATAAGTAGTACTGCTAGGTTTTACACAGTCATAATATATATCTGCCTCACTCTCAGAGAAATAAGTAGTACTGCTAGGTTTTACACAGTAATAATATGTATCTGCCTCACTCTCAGAGAAATAAGTAGTACTGCTAGGTTTCACACAGTAATAATAATCAAAAAGAACGCTCGATCGAGGTGTTACTTTGGCAGATAATGTCACCCATCTAAATATATCGTTTTTTAATTATTTTTTATAATTAACTAAATGAATGTTGTTTTTGGTTTATGTCAGATTCATTGTGCTATGCTATAAAATGTTATTTTAGTCTTGTAAGTGGTAAAATGAACTAGAAAATTTCATATTTTGCAATTCTGAGTAATTACTACTTTAGTAAGGATATACTTTATTCAGTACTACTGCAGTTGCTAAATAATTCCAATAGAATATAGCATAAGACCACAAATGACATTTCAGAAGGTTAGTTTAGTTTTCTCCCTGGATACACCACCACTCCCCCTCACAGGAAAACTCCTGCACACACTTTTTACTGTCCCTTTCCACACTGCTAACGCAAGAGGAACGACTGAAAAAGCGTTAAACAGATTACTGTGAAATAATATAATGATGATTCATGTTTATTATTAGCTGTTTTATGCTCATGTTTTGAAATTATACTTCATTACTATAACGATTATAAATAAGCCTGAACATTAATTTAGTCACCTCTGGTCGAGAAAAACTTATTTTCCTAGTACATTCATTGTCAGATTCATCAACCAGCAGCGAGCACTGTGCCTTCTAGCCAAGCGAGGGCATGTTGAGGTACATTTGCTAACCGTGAGGGTTGCATTATCGGGGAAAACTAGCCGCCCTCCAAGACACATACAGCACCCGATGTCAAAGGAAGGCCAAAAATATCATCAAGGACATCAACCACCCGAGCCACTGCCTGTTCACCCCACTATCATCCAGAAGGTGAGGTCAGTACAGGTGCATCAAAGCTGGGACCGAGAGAATGAAAAACAGCTTCTATCTCAAGGCCATCAGACTGATAAATAGCCATCACTAGCACATTAGAGGCTGCTGCTGCCTATTGAAATCACTGGCCACTTTAAGAAATGGAACACTAGTCACTTTAATAATGTTTACATATCTTGCACTACTCATCTCATATGTATATACTGTATTCTATAATATACTACTGTATCTTAGTCCATGCCGCTCTGTTATTACGTGTCCATATATGTATATATTCTTAAATTCCATTCCTTACTAATTTTGTGTGTATATGTTGTGAAATTGTTAGATATTACTTGTTAGATATTACTGCACTGTCGGAGCTAGAAGCACAAGCATTTCGCTACACCCGCTATAACATCTGCTAAACACGTGTATGTGACAAATAACATTTGATTTGATTTGATGTAATTTATTGGCGGGCTGGAAGATGCATTCTTGTCTTTTCTATTCCGAGGTTATTTACTCCCAATATCAGATATTAAGATTATTTTCTATAATGCATGTAAACTAGGGTTGAGCTTAGCGCATCTGACTAGTGATTATTTACCCGGGTTCAACACCTGCTATAGGCACTATTTAATTGCTATTCCAAAAGCATCACAGGCCTATACGAGATATATAGCTAACTAAAGTAATGAGTGACCATTTTAGAAAATCATGGGACATATAGTATTTGGTTGCATGCTATTTTATGTCAATCATATTGCTGCTTGTAGCCTTAAACTGATGCTTCGTTGTCTTATGCTGCCATCTATAGGAAATATTTAGCAATTAAAAGTTATTAATTCACGTACAGACGTTGGTGAGGCAGCTGAGAAATGAAGTGTATTAGATCAGTCTCAAACCTGCCCCACGCCAATTTCTGGACTTTCACACAGAGGTTACTAGGTCACCCAATTCAAACCACATTTGAAAAATAAAACAAATGTGTCTTATTTATCAAGTGTTCTGTCTTGCAATTATACATATAATAAAATAAAAAAATAATAATCAAAACGCTATTTAATACTATAATTGTATTTACTAAGATCATATTATTACTAAAATAGTTTCTAAAGCTGTTCTAGCCTACCTTACCCTAGAATTAGGGGTTACGGCTAAAATAGGTTATAAGTAGGGTAAGAGTTTCTGTATAGCACTTTGTGACATCTGCTGGTGTAAAAAGGGCTTTATAAACTGGGGTGCACATAACTGGTACGCAAGCGCGACAAAAATCAGGAATGCGTAATGCCACTTGTGTTACTAATAGCCTTTGCGTACTTGACAGATCTTCTCATCTAACCTTACACATGACATGTTGCTTGTCATCTACTGTCAGGGATGTCCAAAAGCATCAGACATTAAGCAGCTTCTTTGGCGTTTCGCCACCTACAAAGAAAGCGCCAACTGGAGCCAGAGCCGAAGAAAATACTTTTTTCGGAAAAGCGGCTCCAAGATGTGCAGTGGCTTGAAGCTAACGATGAGCGCACTGGAAATGTGGTGCAAGATTTGCCGCTCAAATTCACATCTAGCAGACAAAACAGGTGCATTTTATAAAGGCTCAAAGAATTTCAACCATCCTTAATTTGACAAACATGAAAAGAGCAAGGAGCACACGAATATGGCACAAGCCGTTGCTAATTAACCCCTGAGTAAGTGTGTCTTACTCAGGGGGTTAGCCGAGAATAGCCGAGAATAAATGTCCAGTCGCCCACTTGCCAGATGGCGAGACAAGCTGAATGAAGAACAGCGGCAAGCTCTGTTTCATATTTTTCTCCTCGCCTTCCATAAAGCTAAACACGCAGCGTCCCATGTCTTCCTATTCTGAGGATGTTCCTTTACTGAAGCGGCTAGGAGTAAATGTTGGAGGTGCAGCATATCATTCACGTGAAGTGGGCACACGGATCATGCAGAGCATCGCTCACACCATCAGCGGGGAGTTACGAGCCAACTTGCCGTCTGATGAATTTTGGGGGCTGCTTTTTGATGGATCTGAGGACATCACAAAAACTTAGCAGGAAATCGTTTATATTGTGTCTGTGTCCAGCAACGGAGAATTTACTTCAGACTTTATTGGACTGATTGAATTGGGTGCTGACCGAACGGCGCAGGCCATAACAGACGGACTTGTGAGACTTTTCCAGGACACAGGCTTGGATGACTGGACAACAAAGTTGGTCGCTGTGTGCACAGATGGGGCTGCTGCTAACGTAGGTATCTACAACGGCGTTGTGCCAAAACTCCGGCAACTTGCTGCGGTTGGAGACTCCCTTGTGCACATTCTGTGCACCGCACACACACTGGAGAATTGCGCGAAATCAGCTGATCGCAACGTTCCTTACTGTGAGACATTTAATAGCTCTGTGGTCAAGCTGCTGCAGTTTTATTTACAAGAAGGTGGAGCAAAAAAAACTGCTGCACTGAATAAGCTATGTGAAGAAAATGGGATCTCCTTTGTGAAACTGGGTAAGTTTCATAATATCAGATGGTCTGCATGGAGGCATGAAACACGTAAAAATATCAAGACTATTGCCAGCCATTAAAATGCAACTGGTTATGAGCGATAACAGTGACTTGCAGCATTTCTGCACAGAGCGTTTTCAGTGCTTTCTGTCAAACATGCTTGACATTTGCAACATTTTGAAGACCACATCCATTAGGTTTCAGAAGGAAAAGCTGACCATTGGAGAATGTAAGGATGAACTCATGGTGGCCATTGGACAGTTCACACTTCTGCTTGATGGTGAAAGCCACAGGGCACACACACTGTTTCCAATGCTGATGCTGACAGAGACAAGACACACTTACTCAGGGGGTTAATTGAAGAGTTTGAAATCAGATATGACTCCCTCAAGTCATGTGATCATTTCTTAGTATTTGATCCTTCAACATGGCCTCAGGAAATGCAAGACCTCCACAGTTTTGGAAACACAACAGTTTGCAGCATTCTCAAGAAATATGAGGCCACCTTGCAACTTGACAAAGATACCACTGTGACAGAATGGATGCGCTTAAAGCAGGCAGGAAACGCCTGGGAGCCTCTTCTGTGTATGACTTGGTCCAAATAGTAAATACAAGTAACCCAGATGCTTACTCCAACATCAACAAGGTGGTTAAGCTGTCTCTTACACTGCCTTTAAGCAGTGCAGCTTGTGAGAGGATTCTCACATCTCAACATAATAAAAACCAAGTACAGATCTCGTCTGTCACATGCTTGTCTCTCAGCCCTGATGCACATTCACCTGTCAAAGCAGACCACAGAGCTACAGAGATGTGGTCCTCTGTAGCTCAGCTGGTAGAGCACGGCGCTTGTAACGCCAAGGTTGTGGGTTCGATCCCAGGGACCACCTATACACAAAAATGTATGCACGCATGACTGTAAGTCGCTTTGGATAAAAGCGTCTGCTGAATGGCATATTATATTATATTATATATTTGACCCAAAGCCTGCTGTTGACCAATCGGAGCCTCAACCAAGGACAGGGAGGTGCATCTGCAGCATCTTCATCATCTACCATGCAGGAAGCTGAAGCAGAGGATAGTGGGGGCGGCCCTGAGGAAGACTGCACTTCTTAAGACCACAATACATATGGGGTGAGTACCAGACACAATCTGCTGGTAAGGTTATGTGCACCCCTGTTTATAAATACATTTGATTGATTGTTAGGTTTATGGTTTATATGGCAAAAAAAAGTATGGGTTTATGGCACTCTTGCTCCTCCTTGTGGCCGAATGTGGGTACTATATAATTCATTAATGACACTTGCTAGGCTCATAATCTGAGGTAGCAACTGCGTCAGATCTACAAATCCATTAGCTAGACCACCCGATTAGACAACAATCACCCCATTATACCCATTTGGTTTGCAACTCAGTGAACCTGCGCAGCATTCGCTCAATTTGATGCCTACGAACGAAGATTTCGATGCATATCAAATTACCCAGCAGCCTTTTAGAAACAACAAGTCCTCAAAGAAAAGGTTATTTCTTAATAAAAAAATGTCTTCTGGCTGTTTAAATCGGCCACATCTTGAAAAAGAGGACAGGGACATGCATTTTGTTTAGATTGTACACTTTTTTCTTAAAACAAATATGGTTAACCATGACCAGAAAATGTTTAATGTTTGATGGCTATCCGCCAGCCATCGCCTCTTAAACTGTGTTAAACCACACTATTGGTGACCACAACATGTACTCAGATGAACAGTGTACGTGCTCACCAAGTAGCCGAAACCTTGTCAATAGTAAGTTATCTGAGGTAAACCTACAGGGTTAACGCAGGCAGGTCTCATTGATAACGATAGTGAAGCTGGCATTGTGACACAGAACAATGGGCTGGGAATAGAACGTTCTGAAGGCGAGTCGGTGTCACGGAGCTCAATAGAATAAGGCCTGTTTTTTAGCGATTACTTCATAACCAGGGAAAGAAGGTAATATTATTAAACTGGGCACCATGGCGGATGCAATGAACTAATTTTATCAGAAATAAACGTTGTCACTTGAGGCGCCCCGAAAATAATATTCAAAATGTCAGTCCTTGGACACAAAGGGGTTAAACACTAAAGTTACCGTCCATCTAGTGAAGAGAGGAGAACGGGACAGAGGGAGCGTAGGCCAGCATCCGTCAACGAGAGAGGGAGAAGCCCTCCACGGTATTTAACAGGTGGAAGAAACAACCCGGGAGCTCCATCGGTCCACAAGAAATGCAGGCAGCCGGTGATGATGTAGTGGTAGCTAGGATAACTAGGATGCTGCTGGTAGAGTAGCTAGTTTAGCTAGCTGTACCGACTAGCTTGGCTAGCTAGCAGGTCGTTTGTCTGTGCCTCGAGTATGATGACGAATACGGTGAACCACACAATTAAACAAGAATAGCGAGTGAAAAGGATCTGGCTACACTCATACTGTCACTGACCATTACGCAAAAAGCAAATTGAACAATAAACTTCGGTGTCTCAACACTGTAACGAACTCCGTCGTTATTCCAGACCACTCTGCGCGTAACTGGACAATATGCTTGGCGCCAAACCGTGCGTGGACGCGGACAGTTTCAGAACGCGGACATGAGCAGAGCAACACAATAAACTAAACCCAGTCTTTAAAGTCGGGTACATTAGTAATATTCTTTTTTATTATGTCAAACAAAAATTATTCGTTTTTTAAAACAATATTTTGAGATCTGGGCACGTATCCAAAAAGCGTAGAAAATTGGTCCTCTCTCTCCCCAGACAGACTAATTTTAGACCACTAACCCCTAAACAGAGATACAGCATGTTGGCAGGGCCCCCCTCTTCTCTCTCCCCAGACAGACTCATTTTAGACCACTAACCCCTAAACAGAGATACAGCATGTTGGTTGTGGTTAACACATTTTACATTTACGTCATTTAGCAGAGGCTCTTATCCAGAGCGACTTACAGGAGCAATTAGGGTTAAGTGCCTTGCTTAAGGGCACATCGACAGATTTTTCACCTAGTCGGCTCGGGGATTAGAACCTGCGACCTTTCGGTTTCTGGCACAACACTCTTACCCACTAAGCTACCTGCCGCTGTGTTAGCTTTGACAATTAGTTGTCACAGCTAACACAGTGACAACTAATTCTTGAACGTACATCTGCCGCACTCTCAGAGAAATAAGTAGTACTGCTAGGTTTTACACAGTCAAATGTACAAATAACTACATTTTTTATAGAAACTGTACACATGATACATTTGTAACATCAATATATATATATATATATATATATTTTTTTTTATAAACCCAGTAATATGAGATCTGTATGTAAAACATTTACCTTTGAATTTAGCAGATGTTTTTGTCCAGGGCCTGGTATCCCAAAAAGCATCTTAAGGCTAAGTTCATCATTAGAACCTTCGTAGGAGCATTGTTAAATCTCTGAGCTGTTTCCCAAAACCATCGTTATTAACGTTGCACTTGAAAACGCTCATATTCTAACACCTACCTCAGACCACTTGTAGAACAGCCAAGTGCATCGTTAGATGCTTTTTTGCCCTCCGCGTCACTTTATACTTTATATACATGTTACATCATCAGCCGTTGTAGGAAAGATGCATCTTAAAACACTGGTAAGCCTAAATTCCATCGCTATCGGGAAACCGGGCCCAGAGTGACTTACAATACAGTTGCTGTATTGTAGTGTATTCAAGCTTTAAAAAGGCTTCTAGAGTTTGTAATTTCCACTTAAAAAATGTCAAACTTGATTTGCCCCTAATGAAAAAATGTACCGACCACTACAAAACATTTTCATGAATTACAATGCACATAATAATTTACATTTCCTATTCCTGCTGTGAGAAACTGGGTCAAATTAAGATATGGCATCTGTAAATGCATTCATCCTAAGATATCTAGGTGAGACAACCACATATCACAGTCAAATATACAGGATACGAACATCCCATTCCAGCTAAACAATGGATATATAGCATTTAGACAAAAAACTTTTATTTTTATACACATCTCAAATGGTTGTGACATCTCTTCTCCATGTTAACTGTCAATAATAATAATAATAAGTCACTGTTTGTTAAGGTAGTTATAGACAGTGCAGCAACACAAGGCCATGTCTCACACTTATTTTTATTCATTAAAACAGTTTAGTCATTTAGCAGACGCTCTTATCCAGAGCGACTTACAGTTAGTGAGTGCATACATTATATTTAAAAATGTTATACCCTCCATGGGAATCGAACCCACAACCCTGGCGTTGCAAACGCCATGCTCTACCAAGTGAGCTACATCCCTGTCTTTCAATCGGAGAATGTAGACAGAAGGGCTAAAACGGGCATGATTGATCTGAGGGGGAAATCATTGATCCATTCAGAAAGTTATTTTGCAACAAGTAAGAGATTTTATATTATGTCAAGTAGGCTAGGTTATAATATATAACAGCGGTTTGTTAGTGATATGCAGATGGAGGTCTATACCTCAGCTATAGCCTACATACACAACAAGTTTTAGTTCTCCTACAACAGGCTGATTAAATTAAGATCCTACATCTGTACAGAGCTTGTCTTTATCTAAACTAAGGCAGTTTTGCATTATTAGCAATGATGTTGCAACTGTCAGCTGCTGTAAACCAATGTAATTGGATGTTATAGACCACCATCTGAACAGTTTCTTTCCCCATGCTGTAGCCCTCACCAACTGGCCATCTGGCCCATAGAGACTAAAGGACTATACACTCTATGCTGCACACCACATCAAGCCATCTCGGAACTGTACACTAAATAACTGCACTATACTGCATTAGCACTCTGTTCATCTCTCTTAGATATATTTATGTAAATGTAAACCCACTGTACTCTATTTAAGTGATAATGCCTGAGAAGCAGGTGTTTGTAAGATATATTGCACGGGTTTTGTTAAGCAAACTCTGCAAATACAGTGCCTTGCAAAAGTTTCCTATTTTGTTGCATTACAACCTGTAATTTAAATACATTTTTATTTGGATTTCATGTAATGGACATACACAAAATAGTCCAAAATGGTGAAGTGAAATGAAAAAACTGCAAACTAGCTGCACTTCGTTTAGTTTGACCTGTTTTCTATTGATATTTCTTTGTATTCATGATTTCGACTGGTTGAGAAAAGCTGCCTGCCAGTCTGTCTCATCCCGACTCCTGACACGTTCATTACTATGCGACAGCTGGAGATCAAATTTGAATATTGAAACAATGTTGCAAATGTAAATGCAAACTAAATGTTAGTCTAAAAGAAATGTGAGATAATTTCTAGATACTTTTTATCGTGGCGATCAAATGTATAAATTGCCTGGCTGGGCTGATGAGATAGTGGATTGCACAGTCAGATGGAACAGAGTACATAGGCATTTAATGTCATAGATTTAGCCGGTGGTAATTTGTGGAATAGACATCGGCTGGAATGCGGTTTTAACCAATCAGCATTCAGGATTAGACCCACCTGTTGTATAAATTTGTATATCCACTGCTCATTCTCTTATAGCTCAATGCTCACTCTAGCTATGTGTGTATAATGTTGTACGTAAACTTTGTGTAAACTCCTCTGTCTGTATTCTGTCTCTAAATGTTGTCTATCACTAGCAGCACCATATCAACAAGTAAAATTCTGAGTAAAGGATCTTAATTTGATCACCCCCACTGCAGAATAACTTCCATGCAATGCAGGAAATGTATTTGAGGTTTAAAACGGCTTCTAAAGTTTCAGAATATATTTTTTCTATGAAGAATATATCAACCTTACAAAAATGTACATAAATTATGATCCACATTTCCTGTTGCTGCAGGAATATTTTCCTGCTGTAGCAAACTGGCTCAAATTAAGATCCTACATACAGTTGAAGTTGGAAGTTTACATACACCTGTCAGAGTGGTGTGTGTAGGTGAGTGGAAGGAATCAAGCGCAGGACCCAGGATGACTTCAACCGTCTTTAGTAATGTTCCCAAAACAACGAGAACAATGAGTCGCCAACCCAACCGGGTGGCGCAAACAATTACGCACAAAAACACAGTGCGTCAAAACAAGAAAAGCGCACGCAGTGCGAGCTCTCGGGAAAACACAACGAGAGAATATTATAAACTTCACAGAGGCAGGCTGACAATGAACAATCACGCATAACACCTGACCCAAACACACGAACTAAATAAGGGAACAATTAAGACACAAATAAGGGACAGGTGTTATGAACAGACAAAACCAAAAGAACATGAAACATAGAACGGTGGCAGCTGGTACTCCGGAGACAGCGACACCCGAAGCCTGCCCGAACAAGGAAGAGGAGCAGCCTCGGCGAAACCGTGACAGTACCCCCCTTGACGCGCGGCGTCCAGCCGTGCGCCGACCCGGAGCTCGGGGACGACCCGGACGACGCGGAGCAGGGCGCGCAGGATGACCCCGATGGAAATCGGTCAGTAGGGACTGGTCTAATACGTCCCTCCTTGGCACCCAGCACCGCTCCTCCGGGCCGTACCCCTCCCACTCCACGAGATATTGAAGACCCCCATCCGGCGTCTAGAGTCCAGGATGGACCTCACGGTGTGCGCGGAGCCCCCTCGATGTCCAACGGGGCGGAGGAGTCTCCTCAATCTCAAAGTCCTGGAGTGGACCAGCTACCACCGGCCTGAGGAGAGACACATGGAACGAGGGGTTAATATTTTTGTAATCAACAGGTAGTTCTAACCTATAACTCACCTCGTTCAATCTCCTCAGGACTTTAAATGGCCCCCACAAACCGCCGACCCAGCTTCCGGCAGGGCAGGCGGAGGGGCAGGTTTCTGGTTGAGAGCCAGACTCGATCTCCAGGTGCGTACACTGGCCCCTCACTGCGGTGTAGGTCGGCGCTCGTCTTCTGTCGTCGTATGGCACGCTGCAGATGGACGTGTGCAGCGTCCCACGTCTCCTCCGAGCGCCGTACCCACTCATCCACAGCGGGGGCCTCGATCTGGCTCTCATGCCATGGTGCCAGAACCGGCTGGTACCCTAACACACACTGAAAAGGGGTTAGTTGGGTGGAGGAGTGGCGAAGAGAGTTCTGTGCCATCTCGGCCCAGGGCACATATCTCGCCCACTCCTCCGGCCGGCCCTGACAGTATGACCTCAGAAACCTACCCACATCCTGGTTGACACGTTCAACCTGCCCATTACTCTCCGGGTGGTACCCCGAGGTAAGGCTTACCGAAACCCCCAAGGGTTCCATAAATGCTCTCCACACTCTAGAGGTGAACTGGGGGCCTCGGTCAGACACTATATCCTCGGGTACCCCGTAATGCCGGAAGACATGGGTGAACAGAGCCTCAGCGGTCTGTAGGGCAGTGGGTAGACCCGGCATGGGAAGGAGACGACAGGCCTTAGAGAACCGATCCACAAAGCGACCAGGATGGTAGTATTCCCTGTGAGGGGGGAAGGTCGGTAACAAAATCCACCGAGAGGTGGGACCAGGGTCGTTGTGGAATAGGCAGGGGTTGTAACTTACCCCTGGGCAAATGTCTGGGCGCCTTACACTGGGCACACACCGAACAGGAGGAGACATAAATCCTCACATCCCTAGCTAACGTTGGCCACCAGTACTTCGTGCTAAGGCAGTGCACTGTCCGGCCGATACCCGGATGGCCAGAGGAGGGGGACGTATGAGCCCAACAAATGAGGCGATCGCGTACCTCGAGCGGAACGTACGTCCGACCCACAGGACACTGTGGAGGACTCGGGTCGGTGCGTAACGCCCGCTCGATCTCACCATCAACCTCCCACACCACCGGAGCAACCAGACAAGACTCCGGTAGTATGGGCGTGGACTCAACTGACCTCTCCTCTGCGTCATACCGCCGAGACAGAGCATCTGCCTTCCCGTTCTGGGACCCAGGGATGTATGTGATCTTAAACACAAACCGGGCTAGGAACATAGTCCAGCGAGCCTGGCGAGGATTCAGTCTCCTAGCTGCCCGGATGTACTCCAGGTTACGATGGTCAGTTAGAATGAGGAAAGGGTGTTGAGCCCCCTCGAGCCAATGCCGCCACACCTTTAGGGCCTGTACCACGGCTAACAGCTCCCTGTCTCCTACGTCATAATTCCGCTCCGCCGGACTGAGCTTCTTTGAGTAGACGCACAGGGACGGAGTTTAGGTGGAGTACCAGAACGCTGGGAAAGAACGGCCCCTATCCCGGCCTCTGACGCGTCCACCTCTACTTGGAACGGTAAAGAGGGGATCCGGATGCGCCAACACCGGCGCCGAGGTAAACAGGTCCTTCAGTCTCCCAAATGCCCTGTCCGCCTCAGCTGACCACCGCAAGCGCACCGGACCCCCTTTAACAGAGACGTTATGGGAGCTGCCACCTGTCCAAAACCCCGGATAAACCTCCGGTAATAATTCGCAAAACCCAAGAACCGTTGCACCTCCTTCACAGTGGTTGGGGTCTGCCAATTACGCACAGCTGACACCCGGTCTACCTCCATCTTCACCCCTGACGCAGACAACTGGTAACCCAGAAAGGAGACCGACTTCTGGAAAAACAGACATTTCTCTGCCTTGACATATAGGTCATGCTCCAACAGCCTCCTCAATACTCGGCGCACCAGGGCTACATGCTCAGCACGGGTAGGACTATACACCAGAATGTCGTCGATGTACACAACTACTCCCTGTCCCTGCATGTCCCGGAAAATCTCATCGACGAAGGATTGGAAGACTGAGGGAGCATTCATCAACCCATATGGCATGACTAGATACTCGTAGTGTCCGGAAGTCGTGCTAAACGCTGTCTTCCATTCATCGCCCTCTCGAATGCGTACCAAGTTATATGCGCTCCTAAGATCCAATTTTGTAAAGAACCGCGCACCGTGCAGTGACTCCGTCATAGTCGCAATCAGAGGAAGTGGATAGCTGTACTTCACTGTGATCTGATTGAGACCGCGGTAATCAATACACGGGCGCAGACCTCCATCCTTTTTCTTCACAAAAGAAACTTGAGGAAGCGGGTGAAACGGAGGCCCGTATGTATCCCTGTCTAAGAGACTCAGAGATGTATGTCTCCATAGCCTTTCTCTCCTCTTGAGACAAAGGGATACACATGGCTCCGGGAGAGCTGCTCCTGACTGGAGATCTATCGCACAATCCCCCCGTCTATGAGGCGGCAGCTGCGCCGCCTAGTCTTACTGAACGCCAGTGCCAAATCCTCATACTCGGGGGGAATCTGCAGTGCTGGCATTAGATTCGGACTCTCCACCGAGGTCGCCCCTATGGAAACACCCAGACACCGCCCCTCACATTGAGCAGACCACCCTTTAAGAGCTTTCTCTCGCCACCTAATAATAGGGTCATGAGTCATCAACCAGGGAAGACCCAGCACTACCGGATACGCAGGAGAGTCAATCAGATAGAGCTGAATTCTCTCCTCATGACCCTCCTGCGCCGTCATCTGAATGGGTGCTGTGACTTCCCTAATCAACCCAGACCCTAAAGGACGGCTATCTAGGGCATGGACGGGGAAAGGCTTATCCACTGGAAGGAGGGGAATCCCTAACTCTATACAGAACTGGCGATCTACAAAATTCCCAGCTGCGCCTGAATCTACCAGCGCCTTATGCTGGGAACGAGGTGCAACCTGTGGGAAACAAACAGGCAAGGTTAGGTGCACGACAGAAAGCTCTGGGTAAGCAGGGCGCCTACTCACCTGGGGGGACCCCCCAATGCGTGACCTGCCATCTCCCTCACTGGAGGACCCGCCCCAACACCTAGCCGCGGTGTGCCCTCCACGACCACAGTTGGTGCAAGGGCCGGGTCCCCTCGGGCTCCTCCTCCTCCGTTTCCTAGCGCCAGCACCTCCGAGCTCCATAGGGCTCGGCTCGGAGGTGCTGGAGAGTGGAATGGGCGAACCCCCCTCCGGAACGCCACGGGTGGCGAGCAGGGTATCCAGCCGGATGGCCATGTCGACCAGCTGGTCGAACGTCAACGACGTGTCCCTGCACGCCAACTCTCGCTGGACGTCCTCCCGGAGGCTGCAGCGGAAATGGTCGATATGAGGCCCGCTCATTCCACCCTGCATCAGCCGCTAGGGTCCGAAACTCTAAGGCAAAGTCCTGGGCGCTCCTCATCCCCTGTCGGAGGTAGAATAGACGTTCCCCGCCGCCTTCCCTTCCGGTGGATGGTCGAACACAGCACGGAAGCGGCGGGAGAACTCCGCATAGTTCGTGGTAGCGGCGTCCATTCTCCTCCACTCGGCGTTGGCCCACTCCAACGCCTTGCCGGTGAGACAGGAGATGAGGGCTGAGACGCTCTCGTGTCCCGAGGGCGCGGGGTGTACGGTGGCGAGGTAGAGCTCCACCTGCAGCAGGAATCCTTGACACCCGGCAGTGGAGCCGTCGTACGCCCTCGGGAGCGAGAGCCCGAATCCCACTAGGTTCCGGAGATGAGACAGGGGCTGACCGATGGGGCTGGTTCGGATCGTGGAGGTGTGGGAACCCCGCTGGTCTCCCATCGGTGCAGAGTATTCATCACCCCCTCCAGGGCGTGACAGACCTGATTGATGCGGTCCTCCTGACCACGAAGACGTTCAGCCATCTCGGCTGCCGGCGTGGTCTCTCCTGCTGATTCCATGATTGATGCGTGATTCTGTCAGAGTGGTGTGTGTAGGTGAGTGGAAGGAATCAAGCGCAGGACCCAGGATGACTTCAACCGTCTTTAGTAATGTTCCCAAAACAACGAGAACAATGAGTCGCCAACCCAACCGGGTGGCGCAAACAATTACGCACAAAAACACAGTGCGTCAAAACAAGAAAAGCGCACGCAGTGCAAGCTCTCGGGAAAACACAACGAGAGAATATTATAAACTTCACAGAGGCAGGCTGACAATGAACAATCACGCATAACACCTGACCCAAACACACGAACTAAATAAGGGAACAATTAAGACACAAATAAGGGACAGGTGTTATGAACAGACAAAACCAAAAGAACATGAAACATAGAACGGTGGCAGCTAGTACTCCGGAGACGACGACCGCCGAAGCCTGCCCGAACAAGGAAGAGGAGCAGCCTCGGCCGAAACCGTGACAACACCTTAGCCAAATACATTTAAACTCAGTTTTTCACAAATGCCTGTCTTAGGTCAGTTAGGATCACCACTTTATTTTAAGAATGTGAAATGTCAGAATAATAGTAGAGAGAATGATTTATTTCAGCTTTTATTTATTTCATCACATTCCCAGTGGGTCAGAAGTTTACATACACTCAATTAGTATTTGGTAGCATTGAGATTTTGCTTCAATATATCCACGTAACTTTCCTTCCTTATGATGCCATCTATTTTGTGAAGTGCTCCAGTCCCTCCTGCAGCAAAGCACCCCCACAGCATGATGCTGCCACCCCCGTGCTTCACGGTTGGGATGGTGTTCTTCGGCTTGCAATCCACCCCCCTTTTTCCTCCAAACATAACGATGGTCATTATGGCCAAACAGTTCTATTTTTGTTTGATCAGACCAGAGGACATTTCTCCAAAAAGTACGATCTTTGTCCCCATGTGCATTTGCAAACCGTAGTCTGGCTTTTTTATGGCGGTTTTGGAGCAATGGCTTCTTCCTTGATGAGCGACCTTTCAGGTTATGTCGATATAGGACTAGTTATTACTGTGAATATAGATACTTTTGCACCTGTTTCCTCCAGCATCTTCACAAGGTCCTTTGCTGTTGTTCTGGGATTGATTTGCACTTTTCGCACCAAAGTACGTTCATCTCTAGGAGACAGAACTGTCACGCTCGTTCAAAGACTGGTCGAACCAAGGCGCAGCGTGATATGCATACATGTTTATTAACGAATAAACACAACGACAAAACAATAAACAAACGATACGTGAAGTCCAAGGCAGCACAACACAACATACCTTAACACGGAACAAGATCCCACAACCCACTGGTGCCAATAGGCTGCCTAAGTATTGTCCCCAATCAGAGACAACGAGCTACAGCTGCCTCTGATTGGGAACCACACCGGCCAACATAGATCTACACGATCTAGAAATACAACATAGAAATACACAACATAGAAACTACACACCCTCACTCAACATATACGAGTCCCCTGAGTCAGGGCGTGACAAGAACGCGTCTCCTTCCTGAGCGGTATGACGGCTGCGTGGTCCCATTGTGTTTATACTTGCGTACTATTGTTTGTACAGATGAACGTGGTACCTTTAGGTGTTTGGAAATTGCTCCCAAGGATGAACCAGACTTGTGGAGGTCTACAATTTTATGTCTGAGGTCTTGGCTGATTTCTTTAGATTTTCCCATGATGTCAAGCAAAGAGGCACTGAGTTTGAAGGTAGGCCTTGAAATACATCCACAGGGACACCTCCAATTGACTCAAATGATGTCAATTAGCCTATCAGAAGCTTCTAAAGCAAAGATATCATTTTCTGGAATTTTCCAAGCTGTTCAAAGGCACAGTAAACTTAGTGTATGTAAACTTCTGACCCACTGGAATTGTGATACAGTGAATTATAAGTTAAATAATCTGTCTGTAAACAATTGTTGGAAAAATTACTTGTGTCATGCACAAAGTATATGTCCTAACTGACTTGCCAAAACTATAGTTTGTTAACGAGAAATTTGTGGAGTGGTTGAAAAACGAGTTTAATGACTCCAACCTAAGTGTATGTAAACTTCTGACTTCAACTGTAGGTAGGGGTAAAAGTGACTAGGCAATCAGGATAGAGATTACATCTCCTCATCCAGGGAGTGCACACACACTCACTGACACACACACACACACAGACACACACTCACACACACACACACACACAGACACACACACACACACCTACACACACACACACACACACACACACACACACAGGGAATGTTGTGTTAGTTTAATATTGTTTCAGGACTATGAAAATGGAAAAAAGGATTAGCCTATGGATTATGAAAACAACAAAAATAAATGGGAAAACGGGAGAGGAGAAATGACTAGAGACAGTGTTGTTTAACTCACTGACCATGACCCATGAGTTCTTCTTACCTTTGTTCAGTAGAAAAGTCTCCCTCTCTGAACTCTATAGGAAGATTCATAGACAGGTCACTCTTCATGGACACACAGCTGGGTACAGGGGAGGCTGGTCTCTCCTGCTTGATTGGGCTTCAACACAACAGTGACAAACATTACATCTCTCATTTACTCTGAGCTCAGATGGGGAAACATAAGAAGAGTTTCATTTCAAAACGCTATATATCCATTTTCAGAAATGTTCGTAAATTAGCTTTTATTTTTTGAAGAAATTATGAAAGAGATTGGTGTGTTTTTTCACTATCTAATCATGGTATGGGGTTGTTCAATGACAGACATGTATTTGTTTAAAATCTATCACTTGATGGTTTCATTTCAGAGAGACAAATAATCATGTTTTTTTGCAAAATCAGTCATAATATATATCTGCCTCAGTCACAGAGAAATAAGTAGTACTGCCAGGTTTTACACAGTAATAATATATATCTGGCTCACTCTCAGAGAAATAAGTAGTACTGCTAGGTTTTACACAGTAATAATATATATCTGGCTCACTCTCAGAGAAATAAGTAGTACTGCTAGGTTTTACACAGTAATAATATATTTCTGGCTCACTCTCAGAGAAATAAGGAGTACTGCTAGGTTTTACACAGTGATAATATATCTGCCTCACTCTCAGAGAAATAAGTAGTACTGCTAGGTTTTACACAGTAATAATATATATATCTGGCTCACTCTCAGAGAAATAAGTAGTACTGCTAGGTTTTACACAGTAATAATATATATCTGGCTCACTCTCAGAGAAATAAGGAGTACTGCTAGGTTTTACACAGTAATAATATATCTGCCTCACTCTCAGAGAAATAAAGTAGTACTGCTAGGTTTTACACAGTAATAATATATCTGCCTCACTCTCAGAGAAATAAGTAGTACTACTAGGTTTTACACAGTAATAATAAATTCCATCGCTATCGGGAAACCGGGCCCAGAGTGACTTACAATACAGTTGCCATATTGTAGTGTATTCAAGCTTTAAAAAGGCTTCTAGAGTTTGTAATTTCCACTTAAAAATGTCAAACTTGATTTGCCCTAATGAAAAAATTTACCGACCACTACAAAAAAAAATCATGAATTATAATTCCACATAATAATTTACATTTCCTATTGCTGCAGGATTATTTTCCTGCTATGAGAAACTGGGTCAAATTAAGATATGGTATCTGTAAGTGCATTCATCTTAAGATATCTAGTTGAGACAACCACGTATCACAGTCAAATATACAGGATACGAACATTACATTCCAGCTAAACAATGGATATATAGCATTTAGCCAAAAAAAACTTTTATTTTTATACACATCTCAAATCCATTAATAAAAAATCTGAGAACAGTAATATTGAAGGTACCCAGTAATATTGAAGGGACCTAAGGCAATAATTTCTGCTGAAAAACAATTGTGGATATAGCGTTTCGGAAATAAACGTACGAATTCTTAAACAAAATTGTAATCTCACCTCTTAGCTTTGGTGTCATGTCCCCCAGAGAGACTCATTTTAGAGGCAGGGACCCCCTCCTCTCTCTCCCCAGAGAGACTCATTTTAGAGGCAGGGCCCCCCTCCTCTGTCTCCCCAGAGAGACTCATTTTAGAGGCAGGGACCCCCTCCTCTCTCTCTCCAGAGAGACTCATTTTAGAGGCAGGGTCCCCCCTCCTCTCTCTCCCCAGAGAGACTCATTTTAGACCACTGACCCCTAAACAGAGATGCAGCATGTTGGTTGTGGTTACCACAGTGACAACTAATTCTAGAATGTCCATTGTTCTCTTTTACTCATGATCTCTTAGAAATAAAACATTTACTAACAGACATATCGAAACAGTCAGGTGATTTAATGCAATCAGATGAACATCTGGTTGTGACATCTCTTCTCCAAGTTAACTGTCAATAATAATAATAGGTCACTGTTTGTTAAGGTAGTTATAGACAGTGCAGCAACACAAGGCCATGTCTCACACTTATTTGTATTAATTAAAAGTCGGCCATTTTTTGTCTTTGAATCTGAGAATGTAGACAGAAGGGCTAAAACAGACATGATTTATCTGAGGGGAAATCATTGATCCATTCAGAAAGTATTTTTGCAACAAGTAGGAGATTTATATTATGTAAAGTAGGCTAGGTTATAATATATAATAGCGGTTTGTTAGTGATATGCAGATGGAGGTCTATACCTCAGCTATAGCCTATATATCCTAGATGACCAGCCTAAACCTGTTCAGATCAGTTCCCATAACGTTACAGGCCTACCAGTAGCAGGACAGAGCATGTAGCCTAGGCATGACATGTTTCACATTTCCAACAGAGACCATCAGGTTGGTCAGCATGATAAGTGATCATATATCAAACCTACTCTGACTATTGAATGTCTGTAAACGACCTAACTTTCTAATATAATAGTTCTATGTAGCCTAGACTTACCAGAGTCTGCCCGTCTTTCCTTAAACTCAACACATTTATCCTAATTTTAATGTTGCCAATAAATGTGTCCCACAGTTTAAACAGCCATTTTGTAAGTGCGTAGGCTACACACTTACTTTTAATTTCATATGAGGAAACTGGTGCGGCCGCCTGTTTTCTTGCAGATGAAGTAGCCTCTCATAGGGAACTCATTCAACCAGCCTAAACAACAGTAAATAAAATATGTCAAATGGTCAAGAAACAATGGTCTAAAGAGAATCATGTCCTCCTAATATAGCCATGTACATTAAAGACAGGTATATTGCTACATATGTAGGATCTTAATTTGAGCCCGTTTGCTACAGCAGGAAAATAATCCTGAAGCAACACGACATTTTGGATTATAATGAATTGACATTTTTCAAAAGGGAAAGGTGGAAAAGTGGAAATTACAAACTTCAGAAGCCTTTTTAACCCTCAAATACACAACAAGTTTTAGTTCTCCTGCAACAGGCTGATTAAATTAAGATCCTACATCTGTACAGAGCTTGTCTTTATCTAAACCAAGGCAGTTTGCATTATTAGCAATGATGTTGCAACTGTCAGCTGCTGTAAACCTATGTGATTGGATGTTATAGACCCCCATCTGAACAGTTTCTTTCCCCATGCTGTGGCCCTCACCAACTGGCCATCTGGCCCATAGAGACTAAAGGACAATGCACTCTATGGGAAAGTATTGGGAAGGTAGAAAGATAGCAGTGAATATGAGACATGGGGGAAGGTATTGGGAAGGTTGAAAGATAACTGTGAATGTGAGACATTGGGAAGGTATTGGGAACGTTGAAAGATAACTGTGAATATGAGACATGGGGGAAGGTATTGGGAAGGTAGAAAAATAACATTGAATTTCTCCCAAGTATCTCAAACGGGAAGTTAAATTAGTCACAGGGGTGTGCTAACTAAAGTAGTGTTGCAAAAGCCTTTCCACCCCACTCTTCCCCATCAGTCTCAAGAACAGAACCTGTGGTTTAATGTAGATACATGTAGATACAACAGAAACAAGATGTGATACTATCAACTTCTCTTTTACAAGAACAGAGACATTTCCCAGAGGAGGCTGGTGGGAAGAGCTATAGGAGGACGGGTTCATTTTTATGGCTGAAATTGAATAAATAAATTAAGTGTTTGATACCGCTCCATTAATTCCATTCCAGTCTTTACAATGAGCCTGTCCTCCTATAGCATGCAGGTGTCCATGTTGCTGTGGAGGCAAACTATATATATATTTTAAAAAACTACCTTTAAATGTCCAATGCAGCCGTAAAAATAAAAGAAGAACATATGTGAAAATTGTGTTTTGTAGAAAATTATATAAAGTTAAAAAGACCTTTTAAACATGTTAAAAGCAGAAATGTTCAAACCCAATCAGATTTGCAGTGATGTGGGGAGCAATAAAATCCCCTCCATTGGATTCACTGGGTTTACTCCATTGGACTGGAAACTAGAAACTCACTGCAGGTGGAAATCACTGGGTTTACTCCATTGGACTGGAAACTAGAAACTCACTGCAGGTGGAAATCACTGGGTTTACTCCATTGGACTGGAAACTAGAAACTCACTGCAGGTGGAAATCACTGGGTTTACTCCATTGGGCTGGAAACTAGAAACTCACTGCAGGTGGAAATCACTGGGTTTACTCCATTGGACTGGAAACTAGAAACTCACTGCAGGTGGAAATCACTGGGTTTACTCCATTGGGCTGGAAACTAGAAACTCACTGCAGGTGGAAATCACTGGGTTTACTCCATTGGACTGGAAACTAGAAACTCACTGCAGGTGGAAATCACTGGGTTTACTCCATTGGACTGGAAACTAGAAACTCACTGCAGGTGGAAATCACTGGGTTTACTCCATTGGACTGGAAACTAGAAACTCACTGCAGGTGGAAATCACTAGGTTTACTCCATTGGGCTGGAAACTAGAAACTCACTGCATGTGGAAATCACTGGGTTTACTCCATTGGGCTGGAAACTAGAAACTCACTGCAGGTGGAAATCACAGGTTTTACTTTTATGTCACATTTTGTAAAGACTTTTCTTCTTGTCTTTTTAACTACAGATCATAGAAACGTGCTGTTTTCACAAATATAGACACTGTTGTGGTGCTGGAGAGGATGAATATGAGGTTGAAAAGTGGTGGAATTGCCTTTTAAACACCAGAATCAGACCCCAAAAAAACCTATGTCCTGCTCCCTGACTCTTCCTAAATGTTTGTATTTTACACTGCTCATTTGTCTGAATTTTTACATCACGAACAGAAAAGTATTCTATGCCTTGTTACCCGTTGTTTTCACACCTATTCCCAACTTAATCTGCCAAGAAAATGCGCCACTAATGAGTCTCTCTTTCCTCACTGAATAAATGACAAATGGATGAATGGGCGATAGTTGTGCACCTTACTTCACAATTGAATTTAAATGAGGCTTAACTGAATGATAAGGAGGGTGCAGATGTTGAATTCATTTAGAACAATAGTGTAATGATGAGTTTGTGTTATGCCTGTTTATCAGCAGCAAATCACTTGACCACATGCCTTGTGGGTTGATACATTTCTCTTTTATGTTTTACTTTGTAAAAATAAACTGTTACAGGTCTGTTTTATTTACTATAACTCTATTACTAATTAAATGTATTGTGGGAAACGAAAACATGCTATGAGTTGCAGAAGTCCTTTAGAATAATATCCTTGACTCTATCCAAGTTGAAGAGCGGGAAACAAACTGATGCCAGTCAGCCTCACAGCCGGCCCATCAAAACTACACCTGAACTATACCTCAACTCATTTCACACATGATAAGAGTTAGCCTATAGACCAGATTACATTGGCAATAATCTGATGAGTGACAATATTATCAGTTGTCAAATTGTACATGAAGAGATGGACGCATCTTGTAATTGACAGATGCAGGGAAAGGAGCAACTCTTTATCAAATCCTCCTTCAGAGTCACATGCAGGTAAAACATTGTGATTTCGATATAGTGCTGTATCTGAAAGAGCATATTCTGCAGTTTCTATGACACTTACCTTTATCAAATAACTCTCCAAATTCAAGAGGTGAAGCTCTATTTCCAAATATCATTTTTTCACCAACATCCCTGCTGTTCATTCATTTAGCACATGACCACTCTAGTGCCAGCATTGCTCTGGTTACTAAGCAACAACGAGTAACATAATATTCTGTCGTCAATGGATGAATGTCCAATAGAAACCAGATAGAAACGTATAATGATGCATGTGACTTCTGTTTTGGTTAGCAGCGGATGTCGAAACCAACTTGCTCAATGTCTTTCCATTTCTGGGGAAAGATTCAACCAGACCAGCCGAGTGAGCGACTGTCTGAGACTGTGGTTTTGAGACACGTGGAGCAAAAATAAAAAGACACAATGTCAAGACAGCAGGTCCTGCTCTCCCTCTTCCCCAAGAACCACAGCTCCCACTGGGGAAAAATACACAATGCCAAGACAGCAGGTTCTGCTCTCCCTCTTCCCCAAGCACCACAGCTCCCACTGGTGAAAAATACACAATGTCAAGACAGCAGGTCCTGTTCTCCCTCTTCCCCAAGCACCACAGCTCCCACTGGTGAAAAATACACAATGTCAAGACAGCAGGTCCTGTTCTCCCTCTTCCCCAAGCCCCACAGCTCCCACTGGGGAAAAATACACAATGTCAAGTAAGTAAGAGCGGACGGAAAAAGTCCCATAAAAACTGTGTGCAGGGCAACCGATTTGTTTGTGGGGCTTGCTCACACAAAGCCCCGAAGCTGTGTGCTGACTGTGGACCTGAAGCATAAAGAGAAGACGTGATTGGTTCATGTGTAAAGGCTCGGTACAGTGTCTGATACAATCAACACATTATTGTTTTTATATCTTGTCATTAATATATTATCACAAATATTTATTCATGGAATTAATCCTTTATAATTGTTAATGTACTGGTGCTTTTGTTTAGAAATACAGCAAATAATTTCACCTGAACACCTGGCTGGTTATATTATTATTATTATTATTATTATTACTATTATTATTATTATTATTATTATGTTTTTCATTCTACTTTGTCAAAATAAACTGTAAATGGACTTTATTAAGTACTAAAACTCTATTACTAATTAAATCTACAAATAAAGTTGATCAAAGGGATAATTACACTGTAATGTTTTTATTGTAAGGAAAACAAAAATAGGCTTTTGTCACGCCCTGGCTCTGGGGACTCTGTTATGTTGAGCCAGGGTGTGTAGATTCTATGTGTTTGTGTTCTGTGTTGTAGATCTAGTTCATGTGTTTCTATGTTGGCCGGGGTGGTTCTCAATCAGAGGCAACGAGTATCTGCTGTTGCTTGTTGTCTCTGATTGAGAACCATACTTAAGCAGCCAGTTTTCCCACAGTGTTTGTGGGATCTTCTTCCAGTGTGGTTTGTGTTAGTACCGTTGGACTTCACGTATCGTTTGTTGTTTTGTTTTCGTGTGTACACTTAATAAAATAAGTATGTTTGCCTTCAACGCTGCGCCTTGGTCCTCCTCCTTCGACGATCGTGACAGCTATAGGCCTTTTTTTATTTTACTTTGTAGAATTAACTTTTTTTAAAGTTACAAAAAATATATATTTCCACTAATATTTATTTTTAATTTCATTAATCCTTTACAATAGTTTATGCACTATGTATCAAGGATTTATTTATCAACCATGTTTTCACACCTTGCTATAGCACAGGGATGGGCAACTCCAGTCCTCGGGGCCTGATTGGTGTCACACCTTGCTCTAGTGCAGGGATGGGCAACTCCAGTCCTCGGGGCCTGATTGGTGTCACACCTTGCTATAGTTCAGGGATGGGCAACTCCAGTCATCGGGGGCCTGATTGGTGTCACACTTTTGCCCCAGGCCCAGCTAACACACCTGACTCCAATAATTAACTAATCATAATCTCAATTTAGAATGCGATTAGTTTAATCAGCTGTGTTTGCTAGGGATGGGGGAAAAGTGTGACACCCCGAGGATTGGAGTACCCATCCCTACTAGCTGAAAGGCCAGGTGGTTCTAGTGTTAATGACTGGTAGATGGGTGTTGCTCATGCATTCACTCATGCTGACCGGCTCCAGTACTTTGTTCTTGACTATAGCCTCCAAGTCAGCCTTGACTTTTGGTCGTGCTTTCAGAAACGTTGGTTTGCTGTCTGGCTTAATGCTAAGCTTCCCCTGTAATGTCGTTCATTCTACCCAGCTGTCCATTAAAGACTTCTCCATGTTTCTTTAAGATGGCAGGTACAGTGGGGAAAAAAGTATTTAGTCAGCCACCAATTGTGCAAGTTCTCCCACTTAAAAAGATGAGAGAGGCCTGTAATTTTCATCATAGGTACACGTCAACTATGACAGACAAAATATGATTTTTTTTCTCCAGAAAATCACATTGTAGGATTTGTAATGAATTTATTTGCAAATTATGGTGGAAAATAAGTATTTGGTCACCTACAAACAAGCAAGATTTCTGGCTCTCACAGACCTGTAACTTCTTCTTTAAGAGGCTCCTCTGTCCTCTACTCGTTACCTGTATTAATGGCACCTGTTTGAACTTGTTATCAGTATAAAAGACACCTGTCCACAACCTCAAACAGTCACACTCCAAACTCCACTATGGCCAAGACCAAAGAGCTGTCAAAGGACACCAGAAACAAAATTGTAGACCTGCACCAGGCTGGGAAGACTGAATCTGCAATAGGTAAGCAGCTTGGTTTGAAGAAATCAACTGTGGGAGCAATTATTAGGAAATGGAAGACATACAAGACCACTGATAATCTCCCTCGATCTGGGGCTCCACGCAAGATCTCACCCCGTGGGGTCAAAATGATCACAAGAACGGTGAGCAAAAATCCCAGAACCACACGGGGGGACCTAGTGAATGACCTGCAGAGAGCTGGGACCAATGTAACAAAGCCTACCATCAATAACACACTACGCCGCCAGGGACTAAAATCCTGCAGTGCCAGACGTGTCCCCCTGCTTAAGCCAGTACATGTCCAGGCCCGTCTGAAGTTTGCTAGAGTGCATTTGGATGATCCAGAAGAGGATTGGGAGAATGTCATATGGTCAGATGAAACCAAAATAGAACTTTTTGGTAAAAACTCAACTCGTCGTGTTTGGAGGACAAAGAATGCTGAGTTGCATCCAAAGAACACCATACCTACTGTGAAGCATGGGGGTGCAAACATCATGCTTTGGGGCTGTTTTTTCTGCAAAGGGACCAGGACGACTGATCCGTGTAAAGGAAAGAATGAATGGGGCCATGTATCGTGAGATTTTGAGTGAAAACCTCCTTCCATCAGCAAGGGCATTGAAGATGAAATGTGGCTGGGTCTTTCAGCATGACAATGATCCCAAACACACCGCCCGGGCAACGGAAGGAGTGGCTTCGTAAGAAGCATTTCAAGGTCCTGGAGTGGCCTAGCCAGTCTCCAGATCTCAACCCCATAGAAAATCTTTGGAGGGATTTGAAAGTCTGTGTTGCCCAGCGACAGCCCCAAAACATCACTGCTCTAGAGGAGATCTGCATGGAGGAATGGGCCAAAATACCAGCAACAGTGTGTGAAAACCTTGTGATGACTTACAGAAAACGTTTGACCTCTGTCATTGCCAACAAAGGGTATATAACAAAATATTGAGAAACTTTTGTTATTGACCAAATACTTATTTTCCACCATAATTTGCAAATAAATTCATAAAAAATCCTACAATGTGATTTTCTGGATTTTTTTTCTCCTCATTTTGTCTGTCATATTTGACGTGTACCTATGATGAAAATTACAGGCCTCTCTCATCTTATTAAGTGGGAGAACTTGCACAATTGGTGGCTGACTAAATACTTTTTTCCCCCACTGTAGGTCTGTGTCTCCATGTGTCATTGTATGCACTGATGGCCAGTCCAGTGTGATTTTCTCCATCTATGAACATCCCAGTAGTGATGCATAGTCTCCTTTCAAAACATAGAGTGGCAGCTTTTCAGTTTGTCTGTTTACCTGAACTGTGACATCTGTGATGCCTCTCACAGCGACAGATTCACCTGTGTAAGTCTTTAACACGAGGTGCGCTGGTTGAAGTGGAAGGTGTTTCAGTGTCTTTTTTCTGACACAAGAGATACAGCTGCCCCTGTGTCAATCTCCATACCCACCGGCTGTCCCTCTAGCAAGGGGGGAGACATAGTAGCCGTGCGGCCCGCCAGGAAAAAAGTCAGGATTTTCAGTGTGACTTCCTCGTCTGATGAGTCACTCACCTCAGTGTTCTCTTACTCAACAGTGTGAACATGTCTATGTGTCTTTCGTTGGAAGGCCTGTTTCTTGTTTCCCGTTTTTGTGATTTCTCTGTTCTCTTTTTGTTTCTGGAGACTTGTCCGATGTTGACCTTTTTACCACAGGCTGAACAATCCATGTCCTTACACCAGCATTTGACTTGATTTCCCGGTCTCTGATTTTCAGTTGAAACTCTGTTGAAACGTTTTATTTATTTGAAAGGAACACAGACAAGAACAAATAGCAGCAGGAATGGTTATACAGCTAGATACACAATACTGTTAAAATATATATCAGAACAAATAGCAGCAGGAATGGTTATACAGCTAGAGACACAATACTGTTAAAATATATATCAGTATATTATGGAAACTAGTTATTGCAGATAAATACAATTATAATAAACCACATATACAATCACCCACCTCAGCTGCATTAACCCACCCTCCAACCCCTCCTGGGACCACCCCAACCCACCCTCCAACCCCTCCTGGGACCACCCCAACCCACCCTCCAACCCCTCCTGGGACCACCCCAACCCACCCTCCAACCCCTCCTGGGACCACCCCAACCCACCCTCCAACCCCTTCTGGGACCACCCCAACCCACCCTCCAACCCCTCCTGGGACCACCCCAACCCACCCTCCAACCCCTCCTGGGACCACCCCAACACACCCTCCAACCCCTTCTGGGACCACCGCAACCCACCCTCCAACCCCTCCTGTGCACTTTTCCTTTTTTTGTGATCAACTTTTTATTTATTTGAAAGGAACACAGACAAGAACAAATAGCAGCAGGAATGGTTATACAGCTAGAGACACAATACTGTCAAAATATACACTACCAGTCAAAAGTTTGGACACACTTACTCATTGTAAAAGTACAAGTATAAATCATTTCAAATTCC